>NC_090650.1:448101025-448108525 GCF_040937935.1 Hyperolius riggenbachi | reverse complement strand
CTATACATACTATACACTACACATACACACACACACTATGCACTACACATACTATACACTACACATACACACACTATGCACTACACATACTATACATATACTATACATACTACACACCACACACTGTACACATACCGCTTATACTATACACTACACATACACACACTGCACACACTATACACTACACATACTATGCACTACACACTACACATACTATACATATACTATACTAACTACACACCACACACTGCACACACACTGCACACACTATGCACTACACATACACACACTATACACTACACATACACACACTGCACACACTATACACTACACATACTATGCACTACACATACACACACACACTATACACTACACATACTATACATATACTATACTAACTACACACCACACACTGCACACATACTGCTCATACTATACACTACACATACTATACTGTACATACAATACACTACACATACTATACATACTATAGACTACACATACACACACTATACACTATGCACTACACATACTATACACTACACATACACATACTGCACACACTATGCACTACACATACTATACATATACTATGCTAACTACACACCACACACTACACACATACTGCTCATACTATACACTACACATACACACACTGCACACACTATTCACTACACATACTATACATAAACTATACACTACACATACACACACACACACACACACACTATACACTAAACATACTATACTAACTACGCACACAGTACACATATTATACAGCAAACACACATACTGCATGCACACACACAGGACACATTACCTGAGTGCAGAGAGGATCTGGGTGCACCATCGCTTCCATGCCTGCAATAGAGATCTGGCAGTTAGGCCGGACACACCCACATGCAGTCTGTCACCTGTATTGATCAGGAATCCAGCCCTCACACAGCAGTTCAGGTCTCAATGCTGTACAGATGTGCTGCTAGGCTGCAGGCTAGCGGCACATTCTGTTACTATGGAGGAGGGTGGAGTGAAGGCGAGGGGGACGTGATGGAGTGGTGGGGGTGTAAAGGAAGAACTATAGTGCTAGGCAGCGTCTGGCTGACATGATCCAAGAGGCCGGATCTGTTGATGACAAATCAGGTTGGGGGCGCTGTACACAAAGTAGAGTGTCTCACCAGGGGGCGCTGTACACACACTAGAGTGTCTCACCAGGGGGCGCTGTACACACAATAGAGTGTCTCACCAGGGGGCGCTGTACACACACTAGAGTGTCTCACCAGGGGGCGCTGTACACACACTAGAGTGTCTCACCAGGGGCGCTGTACACACACTAGAGTGTCTCACCAGGGGCGCTGTACACACACTAGAGTGTCTCACCAGGGGGCGCTGTACACACACTAGAGTGTCTCACCAGGAGGCGCTGTACACAAACTAGAGTGTCTCATCAGGGGGCGCACTAGAGTGTCTCACCAGGGGCGCTGTACACACACTAGAGTGTCTCACCAGGGGGCGCTGTACACACACTAGAGTGTCTCACCAGGGGGCGCTGTACACACACTAGAGTGTCTCACCAGGGGGCGCTGTACACACACTAGAGTGTCTCACCAGAGGGCGCTGTACACACACTAGAGTGTCTCACCAGAGGGCGCTGCACACACACTAGAGTGTCTCACCAGGGGGCGCTGTACACAAAGTAGAGTGTCTCACCAGAGGGCGCTGTACACACACTAGAGTGTCTCACCAGGGGACGCTGTACACACACTAGAGTGTCTCACCAGGGGGCGCTGTACACAAAGTAGAGTGTCTCACCAGAGGGCGCTGTACACACACTAGAGTGTCTCACCAGGGGGCGCTGTACACACACTAGAGTGTCTCACCAGGGGGCGCTGTACACAAAGTAGAGTGTCTCACCAGGGGACGCTGTACACACACTAGAGTGTCTAACCAGGGGGCGCTCTACACAAAGTAGAGTGTCTCACAGGAGGGCGCTGTACACACACTAGAGTGTCTAACCAGGGGGCGCTCTACACAAAGTAGAGTGTCTCACAGGAGGGCGCTGTACACACACTAGAGTGTCTCACCAGGGGGCGCTGTACACAAAGTAGAGTGTCTCACCAGGGGGCGCTGTACACACACTAGAGTGTCTCACCAGGGGGCGCTGTACACACACTAGAGTGTCTCACCAGGGGGCGCTGTACACAAAGTAGAGTGTCTCACCAGGGGGCGCTGTACACACACTAGAGTGTCTCACCAGGGGGCGCTGTACACACACTAGAGTGTCTCACCAGGGGGCGCTGTACACACACTAGAGTGTCTCACCAGGGGGCGCTGTACACACACTACAGTGTCTCACCAGAGGGCGCTGTACACACACTAGAGTGTCTCACCAGGGGGCGCAGTACACACACTAGAGTGTCTCACCAGGGGGCGCTGTACACAAAGTAGAGTGTCTCACCAGGGGGCGCTGTACACACACTAGAGTGTCTCACCAGGGGGCGCTGTACACACACTAGAGTGTCTCACCAGGGGGCGCTGTACACAAAGTAGAGTGTCTCACCAGGGGGCGCTGTACACACACTAGAGTGTCTCACCAGGGGGCGCTGTACACACACTAGAGTGTCTCACCAGGGGGCGCTGTACACACACTAGAGTGTCTCACCAGGGGGCGCTGTACACACACTAGAGTGTCTCACCAGGGGGCGCTGTACACACACTAGAGTGTCTCACCAGGGGGCGCAGTACACACACTAGAGTGTCTCACCAGGGGGCGCAGTACACACACTAGAGTGTCTCACCAGGGGGCGCTGTACACACACTAGAGTGTCTCACCAGGGGGCGCTGTACACACACTAGAGTGTCTCACCAGGGGGCGCTGTACACAAAGTAGAGTGTCTCACCAGGGGGTGCTGTACACACACTAGAGTGTCTCACCAGGGGGCGCTGTACACACACTAGAGTGTCTCACCAGGGGGCGCAGTACACACACTAGAGTGTCTCACCAGGGGGCGCTGTACACACACTAGAGTGTCTCACCAGGGGGCGCTGTACACACACTAGAGTGTCTCACCAGGGGGCGCTGTACACACACTAGAGTGTCTCACCAGGGGGCGCTGTACACACACTAGAGTGTCTCACCAGGGGGCGCTGTACACACACTAGAGTGTCTCACCAGGGGGCGCTGTACACACACTAGAGTGTCTCACCAGGGGGCGCTGTACACACACTAGAGTGTCTCACCAGGGGGCGCTGTACACACACTAGAGTGTCTCACCAGGGGGCGCTGTACACACACTAGAGTGTCTCACCAGGGGGCGCTGTAAACACACTAGAGTGTCTCACCAGGGGGCGCTGTACACACACTAGAGTGTCTCACCAGGGCGCGCTGTACACAAACTAGAGTGTCTCACCAGGGGGCGCTGTACACACACTAGAGTGTCTCACCAGAGGGCGCTGTACACACACTAGAGTGTCTCACCAGAGGGCGCTGCACACACACTAGAGTGTCTCACCAGGGGGCGCTGTACACAAAGTAGAGTGTCTCACCAGAGGGCGCTGTACACACACTAGAGTGTCTCACCAGGGGGCGCTGTACACACACTAGAGTGTCTCACCAGGGGGCGCTGTACACAAAGTAGAGTGTCTCACCAGGGGACGCTGTACACACACTAGAGTGTCTAACCAGGGGGCGCTCTACACAAAGTAGAGTGTCTCACAGGAGGGCGCTGTACACACACTAGAGTGTCTCACCAGGGGGCGCTGTACACACACTAGAGTGTCTCACCAGGGGGCGCTGTACACACACTAGAGTGTCTCACCAGGGGGCGCTGTACATACACTAGCGTGTCTCACCAGAGGGCGCTGTACACACACTAGAGTGTCTCACCAGGGGGCGCTGTACACACACTAGAGTGTCTCACCAGGGGGCGCTGTACACACACTAGAGTGTCTCACCAGGGGGCGCTGTACACAAACTAGAGTGTCTCACCAGGGGGCGCTGTACACACACTAGAGTGTCTCACCAGGGGGCGCTGTACACACACTAGAGTGTCTCACCTGGGGGCTCCATACATACACTAGAGTGTCTCACCAGGGGGCGCTGTACACACACTAGAGTGTCTCACCAGAGGGCGCTGTACACACACTAGAGTGTCTCACCAGGGGGTGCTGTACACACACTAGAGTGTCTCACCTGGGGGCTCTGTACACACACTAGAGTGTCTCACCAGGGGGCGCTGTACACACACTAGAGTGTCTCACCAGGGGGCGCTGTACACACACTAGAGTGTCCCACCAGGGGGCGCTGTACACACACTAGAGTGTCTCACCAGGGGGCACTGTACACACACTAGAGTGTCTCACCAGGGGGCGCTGTACACACACTAGAGTGTCTCATCAGGGGGCGCTGTACACACACTAGAGTGTCTCACCAGGGGGCGCTGTACACACACTAGAGTGTCTCACCTGGGGGCTCTATACATACACTAGAGTGTCTCACCAGGGGGCGCTGTACACACACTAGAGTGTCTCACCAGGGGGCGCTGTACACACACTAGAGTGTCTCACCAGGGGGCGCTGTACACACACTAGAGTGTCTCACCAGGGGGCGCTGTACACACACTAGAGTGTCTCACCAGAGGGCGCTGTACACACACTAGAGTGTCTCACCAGGGGGTGCTGTACACACACTAGAGTGTCTCACCTGGGGGCTCTGTACACACACTAGAGTGTCTCACCAGGGGGCGCTGTACACACACTACAGTGTCTCACCAGGGGGCGCTGTACACACACTAGAGTGTCTCACCAGGGGGCGCTGTACACACACTACAGTGTCTCACCAGGGGGCGCTGTACACACACTAGAGTGTCTCACCAGGGGGCGCTGTACACACACTAGAGTGTCTCACCAGGGGGCGCTGTACACACACTACAGTGTCTCACCAGGGGGCGCTGTACACACACCACAGTGTCTCACCAGGGGGCGCTGTACACAAACTAGAGTGTCTCACCAGAGGGCGCTGTACACACACTAGAGTGTCTCACCAGGGGGCGCTGTACACACACTAGAGTGTCTCACCAGGGGGCGCTGTACACACACTAGAGTGTCTCACCAAGGGGCGCTGTACACACACTAGAGTGTCTCACCAGGGGGCGCTGTACACACACTAGAGTGTCTCACCAGGGGGCGCTGTACACACACTAGAGTGTCTCACCAGGGGGCGCTGTACACACACTAGAGTGTCTCACCAGGGCGCGCTGTACACAAACTAGAGTGTCTCACCAGAGGGCGCTGTACACACACTAGAGTGTCTCACCAGGGGGCGCTGTACACAAACTAGAGTGTCTCACCAGGGGGCGCTGTACACACACTAGAGTGTCTCACCAGGGGGCGCTGTACACACACTAGAGTGTCTCACCAGGGGGCGCTGTACACACACTAGAGTGTCTCACCAGGGGGCGCTGTACACACACTAGAGTGTCTCACCAGGGGGCGCTGTACACACACTAGAGTGTCTCACCAGGGGGAGCTGTACACACACTAGAGTGTCTCACCAGGGGGCGCTGTACACACACTAGAGTGTCTCACCAGGGGGCGCTGTACACACACTAGAGTGTCTCACCAGGGGGCGCTGTACACACACTAGAGTGTCTCACCAGGGGGCGCTGTACACACACTAGAGTGTCTCACCAGGGCGCGCTGTACACAAACTAGAGTGTCTCACCAGGGGGCGCTGTACACACACTAGAGTGTCTCACCAGGGGGCGCTGTACACACACTAGAGTGTCTCACCAGGGGGCGCTGTACATACACTAGCGTGTCTCACCAGAGGGCGCTGTACACACACTAGAGTGTCTCACCAGGGCGCGCTGTACACAAACTAGAGTGTCTCACCAGGGGGCGCTGTACACACACTAGAGTGTCTCACCAGGGGGCGCTGTACACACACTAGAGTGTCTCACCTGGGGGCTCTATACACACACTAGAGTGTCTCACCAGGGGGCGCTGTACACACACTAGAGTGTCTCACCAGAGGGCGCTGTACACACACTAGAGTGTCTCACCAGGGGGTGCTGTACACACACTAGAGTGTCTCACCTGGGGGCTCTGTACACACACTAGAGTGTCTCACCAGGGGGCGCTGTACACACACTAGAGTGTCTCACCAGGGGGCGCTGTACATACACTACAGTGTCTCACCAGGGGGTGCTGTACACACACTAGAGTGTCTCACCTGGGGGCTCTGTACACACACTAGAGTGTCTCACCAGGGGGCGCTGTACACACACTAGAGTGTCTCACCAGGGGGCGCTGTACACACACTAGAGTGTCTCACCAGGGGGCGCTGTACACACACTAGAGTGTCTCACCAGGGGGCGCTGTACACACACTAGAGTGTCTCACCAGGGGGCGCTGTACACACACTAGAGTGTCTCACCAGGGCGCGCTGTACACAAACTAGAGTGTCTCACCAGAGGGCGCTGTACACACACTAGAGTGTCTCACCAGGGGGCGCTGTACACAAACTAGAGTGTCTCACCAGGGGGCGCTGTACACACACTAGAGTGTCTCACCAGGGGGCGCTGTACACACACTAGAGTGTCTCACCAGGGGGCGCTGTACACACACTAGAGTGTCTCACCAGGGGGCGCTGTACACACACTAGAGTGTCTCACCAGGGGGCGCTGTACACACACTAGAGTGTCTCACCAGGGGGCGCTGTACACACACTAGAGTGTCTCACCAGGGGGCGCTGTACACACACTAGAGTGTCTCACCAGGGGGCGCTGTACACACACTAGAGTGTCTCACCAGGGCGCGCTGTACACAAACTAGAGTGTCTCACCAGGGGGCGCTGTACACACACTAGAGTGTCTCACCAGGGGGCGCTGTACACACACTAGAGTGTCTCACCAGGGGGCGCTGTACATACACTAGCGTGTCTCACCAGAGGGCGCTGTACACACACTAGAGTGTCTCACCAGGGCGCGCTGTACACAAACTAGAGTGTCTCACCAGGGGGCGCTGTACACACACTAGAGTGTCTCACCAGGGGGCGCTGTACACACACTAGAGTGTCTCACCTGGGGGCTCTATACATACACTAGAGTGTCTCACCAGGGGGCGCTGTACACACACTAGAGTGTCTCACCAGAGGGCGCTGTACACACACTAGAGTGTCTCACCAGGGGGTGCTGTACACACACTAGAGTGTCTCACCTGGGGGCTCTGTACACACACTAGAGTGTCTCACCAGGGGGCGCTGTACACACACTAGAGTGTCTCACCAGGGGGCGCTGTACATACACTAGAGTGTCCCACCAGGGGGCGCTGTACACACACTAGAGTGTCTCACCAGGGGGCACTGTACACACACTAGAGTGTCTCACCAGGGGGCGCTGTACACACACTAGAGTGTCTCACCAGGGGGCGCTGTACACACACTAGAGTGTCTCACCAGGGGGCGCTGTACACACACTAGAGTGTCTCACCTGGGGGCTCTAT
>NC_090650.1:447581759-447726759 GCF_040937935.1 Hyperolius riggenbachi | reverse complement strand
CGGGTTGCCTGCAGTCCAAGTCAATCTGCGGAGAAGCACAAACAAGGTACAGGCCTAAGTTAGTCTTTAAGCTCGGTAAAGTTGAGAGAAAAACCCTTCCCAGCTACTCCCACGATCTCACCTACTTACCAAGCCAACAGTCAGTCGCACTTAGGTGCAGAGGGGAGACGGACGAGCAGGCGGGTTGCCAACAATTAAGGCCACGGACAGGCAGACGGGTTGCCTCCAGTCCAAGTCAATCTGTGGAGAAGCACAAGCCATGGTACAGGCATCAATCACCTAATCTTTACGTGCATGCGCATCCACTCACCGATGCTCCGGGCCCGCCTCCATTTCAGTTTTGAAATTTATGATTTTAACCACTTGAGGACCCACCCTTTACCCCCCCTTAACGACCAGCGCTGTTTGTTTTGAGGTGTTCTGGGTGGCCCCCAGCACAGATCAGCGGACACACAGAGCGATCAGATCGCCCCCTTCTTTTCCCCATATGGGGATGATGTGCAGGGGGGGTCTGATCGCTTCTGCCTGCAGGCATGTTGCTGGGGGGCATTGGCGTCCTGCAGGCTATTCACGGAGCCCCCCGCCGTGAATTGACAGGAAGCAGACGCTCACACGAGCGGCTGGATCCTGATTAATTAGCCTGCAACCGGCGACGAAAAACTGCCTCGCTGGTCCAGCAGCTGTCACTTTGCCGACGCACGTTATGAGTGCGCGGTCGGCAAGTGGTTAAAGTCATAACACAATTGCGCATGCATTGCCGTGTCGTCGCTACCGCTGATGGCACATGTATTTTTAAGCAGAAGTCCACTATGGTCTTGGGTCTGCGCACTATGCTCCTGGTGCCATCAGGTGGAGCGAGGACACGTCAGTGCTATTGTAGTGTATTTTAGACTTTAAAGTATTAAATTCCAAAAGTCAAATGGAGGCGGGGCAGGAGCATCGGAGAGTGGCTTTGCGGTCACGTGATGTCTGGGGGGGAACATTACAAGGCCGGGTTAACTAAAACTCATTTTCACACGACTGGCCTACAGTATCACTTTAAAAAGCGGATGTTACATTAATATTTTTTGCCCAAATGTAAGGCACGTCCCAATCCAAAAAATGTTTTCAATTCTGTGTACAAGTATTAACAACGTCTCTATTTCAATGGTATTCTTCCAGCCAATATAACTGTAATAATTTTTTTTTTAGAGGTCCGAATAAACATTTGCAGCGGAACTTCCTTACTAAAAAAACCTTCCTGCATACTTCTGCAGAGAGTTGGATCACTCGACTCCAAATAAATAACCGAATAAAAAAATAACCAATCAATAAACAACCATAACCAAGTTTTATTATTGGTATGAAATAATGTTGTTTTGCACCATACATCAAAAGGTAGATGTATACTTTGTTCACCTAAAAAAAAAAAAAAAAAGAAAGTAAATAATATGTTATTGCAGCAGACTCGACTCAACTACCCATCTTTCGATTGAAAACTAAGGATATTCCACTGTAAAAACTATCAAACACCTGCTTTTAAAACATCTTAGAACGTAATTGGTACTTATTGTGAAATTTTAATTTAAATTTCTGTTGCCCTGATAATATTAATATTTATACCAGCCAAAATTTTGAAAAATACATTATCTCATTAAAATTTATAAACATATACTAAATAAATTTGTATTGCTGAACTCACATTAATAAGCTGGAATCCTTCTTCAACTATGACGACGGAGTTGTCAATAATAAATTGCTCACCGGTGCACGGACAAGTGTGTGCTAACACACACTCAAGGATGCTTTTATGTACAGTATACAAAAAATCTCAATTCCCCATTGGTTTTCACTTGTGTCAATCAAACAGGCAGAAATGAATTATGTTAATAAAAAAAAAATAGGCATGTGATTGGTTATCAAAATCTTTATTTGGTGACGTGTCATTTTTTCAACAAATCATATACTCTCCCGCATTTTGGTCATGGGCGCGCAAAACTCTAAATCAAATTTCCTGACCTCAGGGAAACTTCATCTGCGCATCTGAAGTACGGGTACCGCGGGAATGAAGTCACGTGACGGGAGTTAAGTCCCGCGCACACGTGATTACGTAGGGTTTGCGGCCAGTTACGCCCTTTCCTCTGGCGCTGTGGTGGAGAAGAGGTGGCGTGCCGTGACGAGACAGCGAAACACAATGCCGGGCAAACGCGGACGTCCCACTAGGATCTCCAGACAGCGGCGATGTGGGAACTGCGACGACGAGCACGGTGCTGCTCACGGAAAGCGGGTTAACAAGAAAAAAGAGGTATCTGAACACATTCCTGAAGACGAAAACGTCAATGCAGGTGACGCATGTCAGACATTATCCGATACAAGTAGTGTGACGCAGCAGCCATTGATGCCAGTGGTAGATGAGCAATCCCAAACAGTTACAATTTTTTTAGTACCTATGGAGAAAGCAACTGTGGCTAGTCCTGTAGATAGTGTGAATTTACAAAATAATCAAGATTCATCATCACAAAACCGAAACTTAGAAAACCAGGGCCTAGTTGAGGAAACGCACGAAGGTTCCATGAACGAGCAGGCCTCAAATTCTAATAATGACGTCAATCTTATTAGTGAAAAACCCATAGATATGGAGTTGATGGACAATTTTGAAGCAGTTTCTATGCGTGATCCATTACTTAGTGATACCGCAAGTGAGGTTGTGAACTTCAGACTTGCAATAGATGATAACAGTGATTCTGACAATGAGGTCGAGGAAGCATTGGATCTCAGTACAAGACCTTCCTGTCAAAACACGGAGGAGACCCTTGAAAATGATGTGCATGTTAGTTTTGATAGGGAATTAGACATTGGACATACAGAAAAGGAATCTCACCAAGAAGCAAACCAAGCGAATGTGCATGAGGAAAATTATTTTAATCAATCTAAGGATGCAGAAAATGTACAGGAGCATAACAATAATTCAAAAAACAGAGATTGTGATGATGAAGAGGAGGATGACAATAAGAGTGTTCAGGATGTTGCAGAAGGACAAGAATGTGTAGAGGATCAGGATAGTGAACAAGGGTCGTCAAATGATGAAGATTATGAACCTACAACCAGCGTCAATGCTTTTCAAGGAAACCGAAGCTCCTCAGACGGTTGGGGAAATGATGATAGCAGTTTTGTTGGTGATGAGTACTCACTTCATGACAGTGCTGAAGATAATAATGATTCACAAGAAGATGTTGATACTGACACACTTATTTCAGAAGTTAATGACTATGATAATCATAACCGACAACGAATTGCAGTGCTTCCAGATCATCCAAATGACAGTGCACCAGAGAATACTGATGTTGTTGTGAATGAAAATGTACCAGACAATTCTGAATTGCATAGGAATGATTCTGACATGGGCAGCCCTGGTAATATGCAAACAAACGAAGAGGCCAATGCAAATAACGTGGACGAGAGTTTTAATGAAACGATCATTAATAATTCCCAGCAATCCAAAGGTGGGATTAGTAGAATGCCAAAATTTACAGTTGCAGAAAATCTGATGTTGTGTCGCTTTGTATGTGCAGATTATGAGTTTCTGTTAAAGAGGGATAAGAATGAAGATGTTCGTCGGATGAAAAATCAGAAGTGGAAGTACATAGGAGAAAAGGTAAACAACAATTTCTATCAAGTTATCAATACCAATTAATTGATTATTTTGCAACAATGAGAATTAACGCCAAAAGTACTGTATCTTTTTAATAGTGTACTACCTCTTTGTAACTTACTTTTTTTTCAAACCTGTCATTCAAATGTATAATGTTGTTATCTACATGCCCCTCACATGTGTTGTAATTTGCTTGACCGCAGTTATGTGCACTGAAATCTCCTCTTACCTGTTTGTAATGAGAAATTTCCATTCCATTTATCCCCTGAGACACTTTATTGAATAGGCAGTTAAGGTCATTTGAAAGCAGCAGATTATAATATTATGTATAGTTGGAAGTAGGCCTGAACGATTTTAGGAAAAAATTGAATTGAGCGATTTCTGTTGCAAATCACGATTTCGATTCGATTCACGATTTCCTTCAAATTAAGCTTTGTTCCCCCTCTGTGTCTTTCTGTCCCGTCTCTCTTTCTGCACTCTGTGTCTTTGTGCCCCCTTTGTGTCTCTCTCTCTCTCTCTCTCTCTCTCTCTCTCTCTCTCTCTCTCTCTCTCTCTCTCTCTCTCCCCCTATTGTGCCCCGTCTTTTTCAGTGTCCCCTTTTTTTTTTTGGTCCCCTCTGTGTCTCTCTCTGCACCCTCTGGCCCTCTCTCTGTCTTGCTACCTTTGTGTCTCTCTTTGTGCCCCTTTTGTCTCTCTGTGCCCCCTCTGGGCCTTTCTTTTGTCTCTTTTTGTGCCCTTGTTGTCTACCTGTGCACGCTCTTTTCCCTTAAGCTTCGGCAATGCTATACCTACCTTCCAGCATGAGCCTAGCGATGCCAGTCTATCAACTTTGTGTCCTGCAGGCTGTAATGCATGGCCTACTTCTTGTATGTCACATGACATACAGGAACCAGGAAGTAAGCCGTGCAAAAGAGCCAGCAGACGGAAATAGAGGATGGACAGCGTTGGACTCCGGCGGAAGATCTGACTGACACTGCGGGTCACATACACGGTGATTTAGACGTTTCAAAGAAGTGTCTCCAAACTTCACCCTTGTGGAAATGTCACGATATTGACCACTTAGACGAATCCGAAATTGTGAACTTGTTGATCGCAATTTCGATTTAAATTCAATTTATCTTTCAGGCCTAGTTGGAAGACAGTCGCAAGTTGATA
Source organism: Hyperolius riggenbachi (assembly GCF_040937935.1). Classification (NCBI taxonomy): domain Eukaryota; kingdom Metazoa; phylum Chordata; class Amphibia; order Anura; family Hyperoliidae; genus Hyperolius; species Hyperolius riggenbachi. The sequence continues at coordinate 447,721,973 of NC_090650.1, read as the reverse complement.
TACATAAATACTGCATATTTGTAACAGCAATAATAGTATAGGAATTAAGTTAATATAATTAATTCTAAAACATTTGAAATTCAGAAAATATCACCTGCGTGGCTACTCACCTAGGTAGCGTGATGCCTCAGGATCCTAATGAGGCTTGGCACGCCATCCTTAGTAACTCGGTGTTATCCCTCATCATGTGTAGTTTTTCCAAAAAACCACCAACTGAAAATCATAAGTTTATGATTCCACCAACTCAGCCTCCGACTAAGACTCCTCGACGCAAACTCCTCTAATTTGCACATTACAATATTTTTTATTACAATTAAGTGACATAACATTCTTGTCTAACATTACAAATCTTATGCATTTTAACCGACAGCTGAAGTGAGAAGGAAGTGTAGAGTACTACATTGTTTCACTGTAAAATAAAAATAGTCCTACTTAAGATTGAGTACTTGTGAACGGTACAATCCTGTACAAAGGACAAATCTAAGGCCCTAGGCAAGTAAAATGTGGGTTCATGTAAGAATGATGTGCAGGTAGTGTGCTGTGAAATGAGGAGATTGTAAAAAGACAACACCTCTGTGTTCAATGTGCACAGCATTGTAATTGGATTCCCTGCAGCTCTTATAGTAATGCATATGTAGAGTATAGTACTACTGTTTAACAAAGAAAACCTGAGAAAGATGAAAATACGTTTTTATACATACCTGGTGCTTCCTGCAGCCATCTTCAGGCCAATCAGTCCATCGTTGTCCTTCTCCATCCAACTTGATGTTCTGCTATGAGTGATGGTACTTGAGCCAGTCGGATCTACTGTGAATACACACTCAGTCCTCAGGAGCATCGTACACCTGTGCAGCACTATTGCGCAGGTGAAGAATGTTCCTGGCTGTGGGAGCGGCATGTGGACGGACAGCGACGACTGGCTGAATTTCCAGTACTAATAGCAGTAGATCCGGATGGTGGAGGACAGCGAAGGACTGATTAGCCTGAAGGGTGCTGTAGGAAGCACAACGTATGTATAATACTTTAATTTTCATCAGTCTCCGGTATCCTTTAATGTTTATTCAAGAAAGCAAATTTTAACCACATCTCTCTGCTGTTTTCATTCTAATGACTGTTAGTATTTGAATTACTTTTGTAACAGAACACCAGGAGTTGAAAGTTTTTGCTAACAACATTTTAGTGTGTTTGACAAATTAGTCAACCACAACACTTTTCTGCTAGCCATGCCTTCAATTTATATTCCAGTATATGTTTAAATGTTCGGTGCACAATGATAGGGATGCTTAGGCACAATCAACTCTTTGATTCCGACATAAGTTGACTTCCAATAACACCTCATACTCCTTACACGCTTTATTCTCTAGAGAAGACATGCACAGGTACTATGCCTTAACAATTAATACTGCTGTCTTCCAAATTTTACATGTAAGCATATGTAGAATTTTTTGGATGCACCCGTCAAAATATAAATTAAGAAGAACTCTATGAAGAAGGCAGAGTTCTGCATTGACATCATAATGTGCCTGTATTAACTACCAATAACTTTATGTATGCACTTTGCGTCACAATGGCCTGTATATGTATTAAGGGTTGCACTGCTTAATTTACACTTTTCATTTTCTTTGTAAATTTTTGTTTACCAAGGTTTCCGAAATTAAAAAGGTTAGGCGCACAGGAGGGAGATGCAGAAAGCGGTTTCAACAGTGCAGACGTCTCGTTGTAAAGATGATGGAAGACCCAGACATACAGGATGCAGAGTATAACCGCTGGCAAGAATTAGTTAGAAATACAGTGCGGTCTATGCCCAAAGTTGCTCGACGGTTCGGTAAGGACAAATTGTATTAAATTTCTTTTAACGTTCAATAAATATACATAATATGCATCCTTAGGTTCACTAGATGTCCCTTCTCCAAAGTATTAGGGGGGGTGATAGCGAGAAGATGATGGGTGATTGATGGTTAATTGATTGATGGTTAATTAGTGGGTGTTTACAGTAGAGAACAGATGTAAACAATGCACTAGGGAGGATATAGGATGACAGTTTTTATAGAGTAATAATGTCGTGGAAGGGTAATCAGATGCGCACTAGCGCCATGTTATGTTCTGCTGTGATGGTTTGAAGTGACAGCTAACGATTGATGACTGATTGATCGGTGATTGAAAGGTGATGTGCGTTGGCTTATTACAAGGGGTGGACAGTGTACAGTAGACAGTGGTGGTGGATGGTGTGGTCTGGGAGAATGAACGGTGCTGGGGGGGCCCGGTTGGCAGTTAGGTCCATAAACAAATAAAGACTTTGAAAGAAAGTGAAATGGATTGATTGATGGGTGATTAGGTGGATGTTTTGTTTTGAAGTAGGTGGTTTGGCGGTGGGCCGGGGGAAGATCGGAGTGTTGCTGTGTCGATCAGGGGCCAGGGGTGGGGGAGGATCAGTGTGCTTGTTGCAGACTAGGGTGGCTGCAGCCTGCCCTGGAGGTACCTTAAACATTGTGACCACCAGGGCAGGAGGCAGCCTGTATGATACGCTTAGTATATATTGAAAAACAAATCATATGCTTGGTATGCGTCGATGGTTGAGTTAGCCGCTCGCCAGCGCTTGGAAAAGCCCAGCAAGCTGTAGCTGCTTGTGGACGGAACCAGTTGCAGTGGGCAACGCACGTCATCAGTGACGCAATGGCTCCCCGGGCACGCCTTCGTTAACCGCCACGTTTGCGCCTTTGGTGGTCTGTAAGGCTGCCACTTTGCCGCCCCGAATGTGTCTTACGTGGTCCTAAATTTTTTCATGTATGACAGTGTTATCCATTTGGTGTTTTAAAGTGTACATTATTGTTGTAATCTACAAAAAAATCCGGCTTAGTCATTCAATGGTTAGTAGTAATGTTTTTAAAGGTAGATGATCACAAGCTGTGCAAGTGAAGTAGCATTGCTTACATGTATATATATATATATGCTAGACTCTTTATTACTTCTTAAATAAGTTTTAATTTCATCACTCTGCTTTACAAACATTGTTCAAAATAGGCATCAAGGTCACCTTCACAACAGCTTACCTTAAAAATTCATCCGGCATATGTCATAGTCTTTTTTTATAAGCCCATATGCTGAAAAAGCAAATATCATGGACCTTGTGAAAAGTGGAGTAATCTAACAGTATTTTACCATTGTTGTATTAGCCCTGTTATTATATTGCTTTTATAAAGACCATTGGAGGTTGTGAGGTATGAAAATTTAAAATTTTTTAGAAAAAAGCGATCTAATTGATGAGATGGGTATGTATATTAAGAGAACAGTGTTTGCAGGACTATTTCAGCATTGTGGTTTTGTTTTTCAACTATTAACAGCCACTTCGATGCATCTTAATATATTAATGTTTTTTGTATCTTTAATTACTTTGAAGTACACTTTTTTGTAGTTGTAATTGTTGTATGCGAAGGTTGTATGCATATCAAACAACATTAACTCCATGTTCTATTTCTCAACCAGTTACAAAACCGTACAGAAAAAGGAAAACCTCAAATCCACCAGACTACTCAAGCTATGCTTCGTCAAACACTGCAAATCAGCCTGACCAACCTGAAGATCAGTCAGAAAGCGATCAAGACACAAGGAACTTACCTGGACCGAAGGTAAATAATCACCCTATCAGGCAACAGAAAGCTAAATCTTGCAATGCACCTGCAGATAAAAGTATTGTTGGAAACAACATGGCTGAAAATGGCAGAAAGTCAGAGAAGCGTGGACACGGAAAAAAACAGGAACATTGTGAGGTACTTAACGTGACAAAAGTCTCTGATACGCAACAAACAAGGCAAACAGACGGAAATGCAGGACAAAATACAGTTAAAGTTTCGAACAAAAAATCTACTACCACAAATGTTACCAACATCAGTGATAGTTTGGTTACTTATGATAATGATTGTGCACACAGTGTAAACAATAGGCAGCAATCAAGTCAACGAAGTGTAGGTAAAGAAAAATCCACTGATAACGTGCTTACGAATGTCAGTCGTCCAAGTTGCAGACCATCGGTAGATTTTGAAGTTAATGATGCAGTAGATGCTGGAAGTGATAGTGGTTGTGGTAATGTACACTCTGATTCACAAAATAGTAGTATTAGTGAAGACAGAGTAATTGGCAGAGCAGGCAAACAAAAGTCACAGGTACCATCAGGTAGAAAAAGTAAAGCCAAATCTGATTGTCAAGCCGTTCAACCATATAACAAACATGCACAACTAACTACTACACCTTGCAGTGGTAGTATGCAAATAGTGCCTGCTCACAACAGGGAGTTTGATATGACATGCAAATTACTAGAGGTACAACAAACAACTCTACAGTTACTGGCTACCATAGCTGAGGGACAGAAACAAATGTTGGATAACCAAAAGGGAATGCTGAAGGAAATGAAACAAAAAAACAAACGTAGAAAACACAAACACAATTACAGACAGGCAGAGAGTTCCGATTTCGAGGATTAGACCTACGGAATAGTACTTCAACAGTAATACTATTTTTTTCCCCATTGCCAAAAAAATTAACATATGCCCATAACAAAATAAGAAGTTCTTTTTCATAAATCCCCCCAAAAAACCATGCTCTTTCGCTATCTCTAAACACAATGTACATCAAGTATTTCATTATTTTAGTATGGAAAGTATGAGGATTCACCCATTTTTTTTTTTGGTAAGGTTAGCTGTGCTTGTAATGGTCCCTCGCGGGCATCCAATGACCGTCCAGGTAATGAACCATGCTCCTGGCTTGGCCTCCAGTTTAGTAAAAAGGCATGTGAGACTTTAAAGTTTAATAAAATCTATACATGCATTGGCGTGCCATTCCTCGCGCTCGTGTTAGCTGTAGCGTACTACGCAGGCACACAGTGTTATGTGTGTCCGTAGTAGGCTACTAGTGACATCAGCATGATTCAGGAGATGGAAGAAGGGCCCATGGATTTTATACTTTAAAGTCTTAATCTTCCTAAATTACATGGAACTAGAGAGGAAAGCGGTAAAGTTCTTTATACATACCTTGGTCTTCCAGCAGCTACATAAAGACTAATATCTCCCACGACGGGGTCCTCAGTTTACTCCGTTTTGTATTGTGGGTCACGTCCTTCCCTGGCGATTGTCGAGTCTGAAGTCTGCTCTATGCTTACCTCTCCAGCGGCTGCTGTACATGCACACAGAGCGCACTTCACTGGCGTAATATGTACCCTCCCCTTTAAGGATGTGACACGCACCAGTCAAAAGGAGGAAGCGTAGGAACGCGTTGTGGGAGCGATTAGTGTTTTTGGAGCTGCGTTAAGATCCATGTATGTATAAAATAATTTCAATTTCCTCTTTGTTTCCCTTGAAGCCGACGCTTAGCCCGAGCATCGGTGAGTGGCTGCGGGAAACAAGTGTCTTTGTGTATGAACCATTACAAGCATCGGGAAGCTTCTAATCTTTTTCCCCCCACCCCATCACTGTGTATCCATAAGTGTAAGGTTTCACATGCTTACATCTCACGTTACTGTTCACTTGAAAAATATTTTTGTGGTACAATGTTCTAAATAGATTGCTAAATAAGGTAACATAATCAAAGTATGCACATTGATGGAAACTTTTTTTCACTCCGAAGATGATTTCGCTTACAGTTGGTTGAAGTAATTTGACAGTGAGTAATCATTTTTGATTACTCAATCTTAGCATAGTGTGAATAACAGTCACTTATTTTGTTTTAATGCAAGTTGATCTTCACAACTGTTCAAAGATTTAATTTGTAAAAGTAAAGGTTAACGTATCCATTCTTTTGATACTTGGAACGGCTCTGTCATTTTCCATGACTTCACTCGTTGCCTACAATACACCAATACTTACATGGCCTACTCAAATAAGTCATATACATCCAATAAGTTCTGGAGGAACTTTATGGAGAAAACGAGGAGGGTTTAAAGAATGTTATCTGCATAAAGAGGCTGGATCTGCCTATACAGCCCAGCCTATGTTCCTACTCAAAACCGCACTACAGTCCCCTTGCACTATGCAATCCCTCATAAATCACAGCCGTGGTGTGAGGCTGTGTTTACATCACTAGTGTCAGTCTCAGCTGCTCCACCGCCCTTCCCTCCGGTCTCGGTCCCTGCCCCCGTCCATTCCCTCCAATCAGCAGGGAGGGAAGGGATGCAGGCCGGGACTGGAGTGATGCAGGATGGGGGGGGGGGGGGGTAGAGCAGCAGGCTGACACTATAGAGATAAACACAGCCAGCTCTGACAAGCTGTTTGTCAGCAGCGTGGCTGTGATTTATGAGGGATTGCAGAGTGCAGAGGGAACTTACAGGGGTTTGGGATAGCAACAAAGTCTGGGCTGTATAGGCAGATCCAGCATCTGTATGCAGATAACATTCTTAAAACCCACCTCGGGTTCTCTTTAAAGAGAACCCGAGGTGGGTTTGAAGAATATTATCTGCATACAGAGGCTAGATCTGCCTATACAGCCCAGACTCTGTTGCTATCCCAAACCCTCCTAAGGTCCCCCTGCACTCTTCAATCCCTAATAAATCACAGCCACGCTGCTGACAAACAGCTTGTCAGAGCTGGCTGTGTTTATCTCTATAGTGTCAGTCTGCTGCTCTCCCCGCCCCCTGCAGAACTCCAGTCCCCGCCTGCATCCATTCTCTCCCTGCTTATTGGAGGGAAGGGACAGGGGCAGGGACCGGAGCTATGCAGGAGGCGGGGGAGCAGCTGAGACTGACTCTACAGGTGTAAACACAGCTTCACAGCACGGCTGTGATTTATGAGGGATTGCAGAGTGCAGGGGGACCTTAGTGGGTTTTGGGATAGCAACAGAGGCTGGGCTGTATAGGCCGATCCAGCCTCTGTATGCAGATAACATTCTTTAAACACACCTCGGGTTCTCTTTAAACAACCTCAACATAGGTAATTAGTAATGTGTTGTTCAATGTACCAACAATGTTTTTTGGGTAGCTTTTCACAATTTTTTTTTATTTTTTTATGTTTTCAAATATCACAAATTGGTCTTTTTTTCACAGCATAGTGGACCTTTTGTAATGGAAAACATTGTTAAGGAACCAGACACAAACAACACTTAGATTTTTAAAGAGAAACAATCAGGCTGTAGTAGGTAATGTAAATCTCTATTTTCCTTTGTTGAACAGTGTGGAAGGAAGGCAAGAAGGTAGTTTTGCTTTTAAGAAGCTGTATGATGTTGCTTATAGCAGAAAAGAAATAGTGTGTTTAAACACTATGATAAGCATTAAGAAAGGCCGGCAGACAAAAGGAAGATTTTTATTTATTTCTTAATCCTCACTGGCTTCCTTCGTAGGCTTCTGAGGGCACTGAAAAAAAAAAAATCAAGTTGTCGGCCTTCCGTACTTCTTGACATACTGTGTACTGTGTGAACAGAGCATTGTTTTTAAAATAAAAGCAAAATCACACAGCTTTTTGTATGGAAAAATGCATTTTTGTCTTCCATCAAAACTGTTTAACATAGAAGAATAGAGACTTACATTGTCTTTTTCAGCCTGATACTAACTCTTTAAAATAAATATCAGTGTCAAAAGTAGTGAAAAATACAACCTAGCCTTTGTGTTGAATTAGGAAATTCACTGGAAAGATTGATTGTAATAAGCCATGAAAAACTAAGCAACTTCGCATTCACTCTATATTTTCAAGTTAAAGCCTGCTGCCTGCTAGCTTAGCTCAGGATTCATTACAACCAAAGTACACCTAATGCTCACTCAGGCCTTTTATCGGCTATCAGCCCAAAAAAAAGGCTGTGCATTCCATTGAGAAACTTAAAGCATGTTAGGTCTACTTTTTTTGTGATGTTCTCAATGATCTGTATGTTAGAATACATGACATTACTTTATCTCTATGTCACATCAAGGTGCACCGTCACAAAAATATTTGTAGTACTTGATTTGAACATTGATATCACAATTAATACATTACATCATTCCATTGTTTTGCTTGAAAATCATGGACCACTGTTACCAAGCAAAGTGGGCATGTTAAGGGAGTCCTCTTGGGTGGTTTAGGCAAAATGATTTCAACTTACCATGGGCTTGTAATTTTCCACCGCAGACATCCTGTGCCCGCGCATCCACTCACCGATGCTCCATCACCGCTACAGGTTAACTTATCGAATTATAGACTTTGAAGTTGGAGAACAACTGCGCATGCGTGGCCGGTGTAGTGACTGATTACGCAGCCCTAACGATTACGCTGATTCACATGCTCAATATCAACATCATGTAGAATCACACTGGATCATGTGACAATTCATAACACATGCGCAAGATAAATAGGTTTTTTAGATAAAGAAAACACAGGCTGCATAGTGCTTCCTGTATTGATCTTCCTGCAGGGTTTATTACACTGGCTGCAGGGTCAAGTGTACTGCACTGAAGGTGGATGATTGTATGAGATTACTGACAGGACAGGACATTCGTTGACTTTGCAGGGCAGCCAGCAGTCAGAAGTAAAGAAGTGCATTTAATGTAAAAATTTAGAGACGGACCAGCAGGTAGACGTAAGATGGCTGTTAGGATAATGTAGCACTTCTGACTGCTGTCTGCCCTGCACATTAACCTACCGATCTGTCCTGTAATCTCCTCCAACTATCGGCCACCATCAGTGCATTAAAATACACCCTGCAGCCGGCCTGTACAATAGCCCACATTTACAGCACGGAAGTGCTGTGTATTAAATACCATTGGACGGCAGCTCAGCAGAAGCAACGAGTCTGAGGTTTCCTATGTCTGATTATGCTGCCCTTCCCTGGACTTACTGAGGTAGTAATGTCTGCACACGTATGCCATGGAGGGCAGATTTTAGGCAGCGTAATCATACATTCCACCGTGACCTCAGTCTTGATGATGTCAACAGGAGCATACTGTGCAGGCCCTGTATGGTCTGTGCCTGCGCCGTACGCTCCTGGTGACATTAGCAGTACAGAGGACTCGGCAACGCAAGCGCAGTGGTTTTATTACTTTAAAGTCTGAAATTACATGCGTGGACAAGAGGTGGTGCCGGTGCATAAGTGGCTGGAGCATAGGTGAATGGCTCCGTAGGAACAGGATGTCTTGTGGGGGATATTACAAGCACAGGCTAAGTGAAACTCATTTTGCCACGACCTCCCCTCCAGTCCTTCTTTAATATCAACAAGCACATACAATGGACATACACGCCAGGTTTTTTGGCAAAAAACATACAGAGAGGAAACACTGTGGTACAATCAGAGTACTGACAAAGGTAAAAAAATTTTTTTTTTTGGATAATGTTATATTTAAATTTTAGTGGGTTGAGAGTGAATCAACACTACATTTGTACGTTGTGTTACTGTGTTCAGTTATTGAGTTGATGCATGGTAGTGTTCAATTGAAATTTAGTTGTTAAGGCTCTCATAGCAGTAAGTGAATAAAAATTACGAAGAAAGCAAGTACTTTATGAAGCGCAACGTAGGTGGGGAGGTCCAACAAATTCATTGGCCTCAATTCATGAAGCATATCAAACTTGTGTACGGATTGGTTTTTAATTTACTGACTGTTTTGTCTGTTTCATCAAAGGGGAGTTTGGTATTACCAAATGTATTACTCCTGTTTTTTGACCTAGTCTAAAACATTTGTTAATTAGGTGGGTAAAGCAGGGGAAAATGTCAAAAGATGGATTTCACAAGCTAGTAACTATAAAGGGGCCCATACACTCAGCCGATTTTCTGGCCGACCGATCGATCCCGATCGATCGATCGATTGATCGATTGAAAATCGGTTGGCCAATCGACCGATCGATGGCCGATTTCGATCGATTTCGATGGATTTCCATCGAACTGGCAGGGTGGAAAATTTTGGTCGATCTGATGAGATTGCTTATCAGTTTGCATTGGCCTTAATGGAAATCTGATGGCAAAAAAATGCCATCAGATCGAATTTCAATAGATTTCAAACTGAAATCTATTGGAATTCTATCCTGGTAAAAAATGTTGTAAAAACGCATCAGATAGATCATCAGATGCATTTCTTATCTATCTGCTGCCAATCTGACGAGTGTATGGGCACCTTAAGTGACATCCTTCTCCTCTGATGACCTCCACTCTGGGTACAATCAACTCATGCATAATTAATTCAAATACTTCCATTGTCACATGTACAATAGCAAATTGAATTAATTTACAGACAAAAATCCACTCCTCTAATCTGTGTCAGAAAAAGTGGGTGTGGTTAGTCATTGTTTGACTGTGTGAATTGTGTAATTACTAAATGTTACACCGTGTCTACAAACAGTTGTAGAAAATTAGACAACACCACCAGTAAAACCACCAGTACACAAAAAAAAAATTCTGACGACTAGTCTTCAATGCTTATTGAATTGAGCCCATTGTTGCTTTTCTCCACGGGCCAAGTCAGAAATGGCTGTGGGCGACAGTGACCATGAGTCTCATGTTCCTTTGAAGTTAATTTTTTTCCAGTCTTCACCTCGACTAATACATTGTGTCATTGTTGCCTACAGCGTGACAGTAATGTGCAATCATGGTTCAATTGCGCTTGCACCTCACTGCCACGGCGGTCTCTTTGATGAGAAGAAGCATCCAGTGTGGCGATGAGTGACATGAGCTTTCAACGAACAATAACATGTCACTCGCACTCAGTTTCACCACAAACTATCTGAAGAGAACACGAGGTGTGTTTAAATAATGTTATCTACATACAGAGGCTGGATCTTCCTATACGACCCAGGCTCTGTTGCTATCCCAAACCCCCCTAAGGTCACCCTGCACTCTGCAAACCCTCATAAATCTGAGCCGTGGTGTGAGGCTGTGTTTACATCTGTAGTGTCAGTCTCAGCTCCTCCCGGCCTCCTGCATAGCTCCAGTCCCTGCCCCCGTCCCTTCCCTCCAATCAGCAGGGAGGGAAGGGATGCAGGCAGGGACTGGAATTCTGCAGGAGGCGGGGAGAGCAGCAGACTGACACTATAGAGATAAACACAGCCGGATTTGACAAGCTGTTTGTCAGCAGCGTGGCTGTGATTTATGAGGGATTACAGAGTGCAGGGGGACCTTAGGGGGGTTTGGGATAGCAATAGAGGCTGGGCTGTATAGGCAGATCCAGCCTTGGTATGCAGATAATATATTTCAAACCCACCTCCGGTTATCTTTAAGAGCAAGGCCTGAGAAAAGATCACAATTGAGGAATATGCACCGGCCGAGCTGCGGTGCCATACAATTTCTTTTATCTTATGTTACTGTCACTTACAGTCAATTGTCGATATCCGACAAAACAAATTTTTAATATACTATTCGCCAAAATATTGGACAGAAAAGGAGTCTGTCCAGAATAGGAAACACACCTAGCATCTAGTTGAAATAGTATGTGGTGAATAGCTTAAACTTAACACATAGTCAAGTAACCAAAAATGGACGTTGTCCAAAAAATTCATTTATGAATGAAAGTGAGATCAGCATAGGCGAAAAGTAATGTACACCAAATTTTACATTGTTGTTGTTTATCTATGTTTGTTTGCACATAGTGTTCTTTTAGTTATTGTTAAAGATAATGATGCTGTAAAGGAATTATTAATCAAAAACATAATGTTAAATTCACAAAGCGCTGCCTGCCCCAACTTTTAGCCAAAATCTCACATAAAAGAACAAGAAGTGTCCGCCGCAGGAGAATGGGGGACATGTAGTGACTTCAAGAGCACCCTTCAGATGCTCGGGGCTCTTAAAGAGAGTATGAAGCGAGATTACATCTCGCTTCAGACCTCATATACAGCAGGGGCATGCGTGCCCCTGCTAAAACTCCGCTATCCCCCGTCTTAATGTTGGTCCCTTACCCCACAAAAATCCTTCCGTTATGCGGGTGAGCGCTTCCTGGTTGGGGCAGGGCTAACCACTACAGACCTGCCCCATGCGCATCAGTCAGAGGCGTACCTCTGCCTCTCCCACGCCCCTCTCATTCTTCATTCACTGAGAGGGCCTGGGGAGAGGCGGCGATGCACGTCTGATATATGCGCATGGAGGCAGGGCTGCAGCCGTTAGCCCCTGCCTCCAGGAAAGAACCAAATCAACGACCAAGTTGGTCGTACATTTGGCGGGGGTTGGTTTGGGGGGTCAGGGACCACCGTTTAGCGGCGGGATAGCGGGGTTTTAGCTGGGGCACAGGTGCCCCTGCTATATATAAGAGCTGAAGCGAGATTTTGTCTCGCTTCTGTGTCTCTTTGCAAACCCCAGGTGAGTTTCACTCATTTCTTTTCGGCCTTCAAGGATACCTCAACAGAAATGTGACATAATAAAATAAACATCTGTATGCACAGTACCTAGCACACATACAACTGCTTATTCGACCATACAACTACACTGTGTTCCTCTTATTTCTTTCCCTCCCTGCCTGCCTCAAACAGTAGAATATCAGGTATGTAAGTGGCTGACTCAGTCCTGACTCAGACAGGAAGTGAGTACAGTGTGACCCTCACTGATAAGAAATTTGCCTATTTTCACATTGGTCTTGCTCTCAGGAGCCATTGTATTCTAGTAAAGTGTTTTATAGTTGAAATTAATTATGAATGAGGATCACACTGTAGTCACGTCCTGTCTGAGTCAAGACCAAGTCAGCAACCTACATACCTGATATTTAACTCTTTCAAGCAGGGAGGGAAAGAAATAACAGGAACACAGCAAACTTATATGTGTGCTAGGCACTGTACATACACATGTTTTTCTCATAATGTCAAATGTATGTTGTGGTATTCTTCAAGGTTCACTTTAATGAGTAATGCAGCTCTACAACTTGCATGGAGACCAACATGCTTGCGGACAGAAAACTAAGATATACATGTATATCTTCGGCAACAAGGGAATGGAGAAAGCAAAATTTTTGTAATTTTTTGTAAGTTGTGATCACTCCTTGCAAATGCTATTGTTGTAAGTATGTAATAAGTAAAAACATGTTTTATTACATCTGTTTTAATGTTTATATATGATGTATATTTCAATAGAAAAAAGTTTTATATTACAGTTCAATTAAAGTTTTATTTGAAAAGAAAAATGTGTGGACAATTTCTTATAGGAGTTAGAGAAAACATAAGTAAACTATTGTTAAAAAAATTCATCTTCAAATTGAGACGTGTTCACCTTTAACACTAGATGTTAAAGGTCAACTGTGTGTACTACTTTTACACTATATGTTAAAGGGTAACTGTAGTAAGAACTACTATATGGAGGCTGCCATATTTTTTTCATTATAATCAATATCAGTCGCCTGCCAGCCCTGCTGCTCTATATCTCTGCAATATTTTATGAAGAACACCGGAAAAAAGCATGCAGCTAGTCTTGTCAGATCTGACAATAATGTCAAAAACACCTGATCTGATGAATGCTTGTTCAGGTGCTCTGGCTCTTATTATTAGAGCGAGAGAATCAGAAGGCCAGCCAAGAAATTTTTATTGATGAAAAGGAAGTTATTATGGCAGGCCAAGTATACCTCTTAATTCTGTTCTGTTTCCCTTTAAGATTATAGATACCCATAGGGCCTACATAAAAAAAATCTTGAACTACTACCAGCCCAAGCATCACTTTTCTACATTCAAATAATTTTGTAGCGGCACGGACTCTACAGTAAGTAATATTTTACAATTTTACTTAAAGGGGAACTTCAGCCTAAACAAACATACTGTCATTAAGTTACATTAGTTATGTTAATTAGAATAGATAGGTAATATAATTTTTTACCCACACTGTTTTAAAAGAACAGGCAAATGTTTGGGATTCATGGGGGCTGCCATCTTTGTCATGGGGCAGCCATCTTTTTGGTTGAAAGGAGGTGACAAGGAGCAGGAGACACAGTTCCAACTGTCATGTGTCCTGATAACCCCTCCCAGCTGCACACGCTAGGCTTCAAATGTCAAATTCAAAATGTAAAAAAAAAAAATTTGCACCAAAACAGCAGAACGAGAGCTACAACATCAGAAATCCCATCATGCTTTGCACAGCATCAGGGGAAAAAAGCCCGGGCAGTTTTCTTCTGTGCAGCTAAAAATGAGGCTTGGATAAGAGAAACAAAGTTCTGATGCTGTGATACTGTTAAAGAAACACCAAGCCTTTTCAGTTCTGCTGAGTCGATTTTTAGTCCGGAGGTTCACTTTAAATGACAGGTACACGTGTTTACTTCTTCTCTATAACATGTTCATTAGCATAATGTGCTACTGCAGTATGCTAATGCAGTTGAGTACGCAAATAAGTGCACACATGGCCGTGGTTGCATAAGCACAGGTAGGCCACAAAACACCTTGACAATGCTTTCAAACTACTTCCAAAAAAAATAGAGCATGGAGAAGGATAGCCAGGTACAGTTCAACAAACTTATGGCAGGGGCTGGTGGTACAGGACCAACACAAATACCTAAAAATTGAATAAGTATACTATGTACATGCATTTATATTTAAGTGCGCTGGCTAGTACACCGAGTACCTTGTGTAATCTAAGAATTCCACACTAATTGTAACAGCATTCAAGAGCCCACTGATGCTCCATTATAGAAAATGAATACCTTACTCAGATGAAAAGGGTCATCAGCTAATGTAGTCAGTGGCATGTATTACAATCTTTATTACTGTTTTCCTTACAGAACACAGACCACTGTTACTATTAACTCAGAAGTAATACATAAGCAAGTAGCATTAAGAAAACAACAGAAAAGTAGGCCACACCATTAGCACCTCATGACATTCAGAAGTGTTATACACGATGAGCAAATTCTTCGTCCGTTGGCTGAAAACCAAGACATGAAGGTAACAAACTATGCGTACATTAAAGGGACACTGTAGGGGGTCAGGGGAAAATGAGTTGAACTTAACCGGGTGTTGCCATGGTGCCCCCTCAGACGTCCAGTGCCTGCGGAGCCACTCACGGATGCTCGGTCCACGCCTCTTGTCCACTTATGGAATTTCTGACTTTAAAGTGGTAAAACCAATGCTCTTGCATTGACGCGTCCTCCCTCCTGCTAATGTCAACAGGAGTGTACGGCATAAGTCCAGCTTGGACTGTGTATGCGCAGTACGCTCCTGGTGACATCAGCGAGAGTGAGGACCCGGATACACAGGCAAAGTTCTTTAGAGACTTGAGAGTATGAAATTACAGAAGTGAACTGGAGGCGTGGCCGGAGTCCTCGACGTGCTACCAAGCGAAGCCCAGGGTCAGTTCCAATCATTATCACATTACCCCCCCTACACCCTTTTAAGGACAAGCAAACTGCAATGAGGCGTCAAGAAGATGAACCCGAAGAATTAATCCACTAGTGAAAAGGCACAGCAGCAGTCATGGGAGAATATATAAACCGTGCAAGGTATGAAATAGTACAATTACAGCTGGCCACTAATGATCCAATCTTTTTCATACAATCTTGCTATTTCAATGTAATATAAGGTAACTGCATGAAGTATCTATTCAGTTAATTCAGTGAATTTCACCTTTCACTACATAGATTTGGTAAGATTGGATGAAAAACAATGAATAATTATTAGCCACCCTAAGGAGTACATTTCAATTTTTGGAATTCGGTATTAATGATTTAAATTCTTAAATAAGGACAATTCATAAATTCTTAAATAGAGCGTACTGACAATATACTCACAAGTGATTACGTTAAGATAAGTATCCTTAATTTAAAAGTTTACAGCAGTACAAAAAATAAAATAAATTTTTATCAGTCCATTTACAATGAATATTAATACACTTGTTCGATCTGTAATATTAAATTGGGTTTAAAAGTTATAAACGTTGTAAGATATCTATTTTGTAAATCTTTATCTTAGATTAAACGTTAAATATTAAACTACGTTTATTTGAGTTATCCTGAATTCTTGTAAAGTGATTTATTCATAAAATCTTATTTTAGTTTATATCTGTTAAACGTTAATGTATGTTTCCTCAAAAAGCATTAAACAGCGTTTATTTGAGTTTTGACTAATCGTTAAAATATGATTTATTTATAAGATCATATAAACGTTAATGTAAGTATTCAACGGTGCATAAGAACAGTAAATAGTAATTTAATTTTCTAACATTTATACTTTTAAAGTTATAATTAAATCTAAGTAAATTAGATTTTAACATTTAATTTTTTCAAGAATAAATTTTATTATAAAGTTTTATCCACGCGCCCTTTTTTCCCGTCGCCTTTTTTAACAAAATTTAATTGCAAAATAGCTATTTAACAATACAACAATCGATAAATAGCGTTTCCACCAAATGAGAACCGATAAACATAAAATAATGATTTAATTTCAATAAACTTTATAATTAATCGTCTAACTAGGTTTTGAGATTAGTTAAACGTTATTTCCTGATAAGGTTTACACCAGGCGCCCTTTTTTCCCAACGCCCTTATTTGACGGACGCACCTATACTGTCATGCCTGCTCTCTGTGGATAACCCTTCTCATCTGCAACTTTCACGTAAATTGTATTATACAGACTATGTTTGTAATTTCTATGTACAAGCTTTGTAAAGTATTCAAGAACCCTGTTCTCCCACGTATTTGCATACTCTGTATTGATCCTTTTATATACAATAAACCTTTTGGTCAATTAAAAAAAAAAAAAAAAACATTCAATTCTGTACTTGGAAAATGGGGAGAGAGAGAAACCGAAAGGCCAAAGAGTTTAGTAAGTTTGTGGTATTGTGTGGTCATACAGTTACAGGAGGAGTAATACTTACAAACATGGGTTACCTCAAAGGCAACCAGTGTGCAGGCAGGTGGGGAGAACAAACCTGCCCCCCCTTCCCCCAGTAAAACGTCGCTCTATGTAGAGAGGCAGGCAGCTCTGGCTTTTACACTCACTTGTGTGCCTGCAGTAATTAGTGAAGGGACAGCTGCTGGCAGACTCTCATAGGGAAAGATTAGTTAGGCTCTTGGCTTGCTCCTGGCTGATTGTTAGTGCTAAAATAGCATCCCACAACAGCTCTTTTGAGAGCTAATGTTCTCCTGATGTGTTTTTTTTGTGTTGCCCACTGACACTGCATCATACAGCCCTATCTGTTGCAGCTGGACCTTGGTAATTGTTATCACTGTGCCAGCCAGGCCCTGCCTAACTATCTATACTGGGACACCTACCTATGCCTACTTACCTATACGGGGACACCTACCTACCTATACTAGGGGACCTACCTATGCCTACCTACCTATACTGGTTCTCCTACCTATGTCTACCTAACTTCTGGGACACCTACTTACCTATACGGAGAAACCTACCTATACCTATCTACCTATACTGGGGCACCTACCTATGCCTATCTACCTATACTGGGACTCCTACCTATGCCTACCTAACTACTGGGTCTCCTACCTATGCCTATCTACCTATACTGGGGCACCTACCTATGCCTATCTACCTATACTGGGACACCTACCTACCTATACTGGGACTTCTTCCTATGCCTACCTACCTATACTAGGGCACCTACCTATGCCTAGCTAACTACTGGGTCTCCTACCTATGCCTATCTACCTATACTGGGGCACCCACCTATGCCTATCTACCTATACTAGGGCACCTACCTATGCCTACCTACCTATACTGGGACTCCTACCTATGCCTAGCTAACTACTGGGTCTCCTACCTATGCCTATCTACCTATACTGGGGCACCCACCTATGCCTATCTACCTATACTAGGGCACCTACCTATGCCTACCTACCTATACTAGGACACCTACCTATGCCTAGCTAACTACTGGGTCTCCTACCTATGCCTAGCTACCTATACTGGGGCAACAACCTATGCCTACCTACCTATACTAGGGCACCTACCTATGCCCACCTACCTATACTGGGTCTCCTACCTATGCGTAGCTAACTACTGGGGCACCTGCCTATGCCTACCTACCTATACTAGGGCACCTACCTATGCCTAGCCACCTATACTGGGACTCCTACCTAACTACTAGGGCACCTACCTATGCCTACCTACCTATACTAGGGAACCTACCTATGCCTAGCTAACTACTGGGACTCCTACCTATGCCTAGCTAACTACTGAGGCACCTACCTATGCCTACCTACCTATACTGGGACTCCTACCTATGCCTACCTACCTATACTGGGGCACCTACCTATGCCTACCTACCTATACTGGGGCACCTACCTATGCCTACCTACCTATACTGGGACTCCTACCTATGCCTACCTACCTATACTGGGACACCTACCTATGCCTACCTACATACAAGAAGATAATAAGGTCGTTGCTTCATTGTGGACAGATCACATTTGATCAGCTGGACAGTCACTGTTGTTCTATCATTGAGCTACCACAGCCCGGCGACCATATGGGCTTGAAAACCGCCACGGCCTACACTCTTGCCACGGTGCGCACCAGTCCAGCACGGCCGTCACTACACAAACAGCTGTTTGCGGTGCGTTACACAGTGAGTTTGGTGTGTCAGTGTGAAGCAGAACTCTAATTACACTCCCTGATTGATGTATACACATGCAAGATGTATGAAAGCACGTTAGGCCTGCAATTTAGCATTCAATGTGATTTCTGCCCTTAAAACGCTGCTTTGCGTCACATCCAGATTTTTCCCCGGGACTTTGGCCATATATCCCACTCCGCCATGCCCCCGTCCAGGTGTTAGACCCCTTGAAACATCTTTTCTATCACTTTTGTGGCCAGCATAAGTGTTTCTAGCTTTCCAAGTTTGCCTCCCCATTGAAGTCTATTGCGGTTCATGGAAGTTCGCGCGAACCGAACCTTTTGAGTATGTTCGCACACCCGGTTCACGAACCGAAAATCGGAGGTTCGCGACATCTCTACTGCTTACATCAACTCGTCTCCTCCTCTCTGTCTCCCCCCCTGAACTGTCCCCCTGTTCATCTCGTCTTCCGGGCTCCCACGTGGCATCCATGCCCACATCATCCTTATCATCATCCACAGCTTCGCTTGTATCAGACACTGCCAAAACTGCACCAACCACAGGTAGTTCATCTTCATCCTCATTCCTCACACATTACGTCGTCCATGTGTGTAGTGACGCCTAACTCAGACATACGTGGTGGTGGTGGTGTAACATCCTCTCCCCTTACGTCGTCCATGTGTGTAGTAGTGACGCCTAACTCAGACATACGTGGTGGTGTTGGTGAAACATCCTCAGCGCCTTCATCTTGTAACAATAATGGTTGTGGATCAGTAAAGTCACCACAAATATGCATGAATAAAATACACAGGCACACCGAGAGCCCAATATAGTGTAGTATGTATGGATTAGGGGAAGGAGGATGAAAGGTAAGTATAGAATACTGACAAACCAGGGTTACCATTTGGCAACCACTATAAAGGCAGGTAGGGAGATTTTCCTGACCCCACTCAGAAATAAGAAGTCGCTCTCTGTAGATGAGAAAAAGGGGGTTCAACCCTCCACCCAGGGTGGACTCGATATTATGCAGGAGAACAGACCACAGCCTGGCTCTTCTACTGACCACATATGCTATTGCTCCGTTGTTGCCTGATGAAGTGGGCTCAAACCTGCGAAACACGTTGCATATTTGGAGTTCATATATAACATATATTGACTGTCTTTACTACAGTCGTTGTGTGTCTACTTGGAGGAGGTAAGTCCACCACTACCTCCTCTATTTACCAAGAATTTGGTTTTTAAGCTCATTTAGCTTCCTTTTATCCTTTTGGCGCCTCTGTTCTCCTGCATAATATTGAGGCCACCCTGGGTGGAGGGTTGAACCCCCTTTTTCTCATCTACAGAGAGCGACTTCTTATTCCTGAGTGGGGTCAGGAAAATCTCCCCACCTGCCTTTACAGTGGTTGCCTAATGGTAACCCTGGTTTGTGATTATTAATATTTACTCTATCTAGTGACCATTTACCAGTACATATTACACTATTGGGGCTCTTGGTGTTCCTGGTTTTTAAATAAATAAATACACAATGTTGCACGTTGTAACAGTCAGTAGGGGAAGCCAAAGTTTGCTCACATGAATTAAGTGGAATAACATACCTAAAAATAGTAAAAGATAATAGTATTTGATAAAAGATGGTGAAAGCATAGGGGTATAGGGATATGTTGTGTAAATAATATTAGGCAATATCCTTGTAGCTGGTATTGTATTAGAGGGGGTAATGGTGATAAAACGGTAGAACGCAGGGGGAGCAGTGAAGGAATTATTTGGAGAGAATGGATAGCTGCATGAAAAGGACCAAGCGAGGTTGAGAGTTGAGGAGTATAGGCAATTAGGCATTAGGCTGGGACAAAGGAAGGATAAGGCTACAATGCTTTAGTGGGCTTCATTCACTGAACCGTGATAACTGATATCATGGTCGCACTGACGTCTTGCGTGCGTTATAATGCGCGTAACGGTTTCCTAGGGGTAACGCGTAATGTTCAGCCTGTCTAATCCCTCCTCATTTGTCTCTAAATACAAGTTGTAATTTGATCTCTCCCTTGTCACCTGACTGCCATGGCAGAGATGGCAGATAAGTACATTTGAAAGCACAGGATGTTAACAATATAACCATTGGATTCCCAACTGCTTCTGAGCTAAGTGCTTCTGCTTTACTGTTACCGATTTTTGCCAGGATTTAGACTACTCTGTCTGCCGTCTGCACCGATGTCTGCCTGGATTTTGACCAGGGCTGGGTTTACCGTAAGGCATTGTAAGGCACTGTAGGCTCGTGCCTACAGGCGCCTGATGATAGAAAGGCAGCTCACTCTGCTCCTCGAGTGCGTTCCTCCCTCCTTCCCTATGCAACTTAATACTGAGGGTACCTCTGGCTACCTCATACTGAGTGGCACTTGTAGCTACCTATGACGGCCGGGCAATCGAAATAAGGGAGAAGAGACAGCTGGGACAGCCAGCATACTAGCGGTGTGGTTTGGTCGGGGGTTTGTAGGTTCATGGAGGGCGGAGTCTAGGGTGCCAGGACATCTGTGCCTATAGGCTCCTGTGATGTAAATCCAGGCCTGCATGCATGGAGGGCGGAGTCTAGGGTGCCAAGACATCTGTGCCTATAGGCTCCTGTGATTTAAATCCGGGCCTGCATGCATGGAGGGCGGAGTCTAGGGTGCCAAGACATCTGTGCCTATAGGCTCCTGTGATGTAAATCCGGGCCTGCATGCATGGAGGGCGGAGTCTAGGGTGCCAGGACATCTGTGCCTATAGGCTCCTGTGATGTAAATCCGGGCCTGCATGCATGGAGGGCGGAGTCTAGGGTGCCAGGACATCTGTGCCTATAGGCTCCTGTGCCATAAATCCGGGCCTGATTTTGACTACTCTCTGCCTTCCGCCTACACCGACCTCCGCCTGGATTTTGTCTAATCTCTGCCTGCCGCTTGCACCGACCTCTGCTTGGATTTTGACTACTCTCTGCCTGCCGCCTGCATCGACCTCTGCCTGGATTTTGACTACTCTCTGCCTGCCTTAATTGTACAGTTTCACAATTTTTTAAGTTTATTCATACATTTAATTAATTCAACAATTGTGTGTTCCAATCTTTTATTTATATGGAGAATGTCTATCAGGCTTTTTATTCTGATATTTTGGTGAGTTATGACTTAAGAATTGGAGGCCTTAAATTCTTGAAAAAAATGTACCACTTTTGAGTATTATAATTCCAGACAGAAATGCACCGCCATCGGGGGTTAAATTAGGGTGGCCATCCGTCCGGATTTGCGCCGGACAGTCCGGTTTTTGGACCTCTGGTTCTCCGTCCGGCGCAAGGCAAGGACGGACAGCCAGATGTCCTCCTTTCCGCCGTCCCCCTGCCCGCTTGTGCGGCTGTGCCTGACGTCACATGTAGACGTCGGCGCAGTCCAATCGGGAGACAGGCAGCCAGCCCACCTGACCTCAGTCACGACGCTTGGTGGGGGGAGGAGCTGACACACAGGCGCAGCCAATAAATACGCGCTTACGCACGCATGCAGCCAGCCCAGCTCAGTGTGTGAGTGCTGTGGCCGCCTGCCCAACCTATCACCCGACCCGAGAAAGCCTGGCCCAGGCCGCCCAACAGTGTGTGAGTGCCGCTGCCGCCGCCTGACCCGGGCCGACCGACCCGAGAAAGCCAGGCCCAGGCCGCCCAGCAGTGTGTGAGTGCCGCTGCCGCCGCCTGACCCGGGCCGACCGACCGACATCCTCCTCCACCCCAGAGGGCGAGGCAGAGCCACTGCCTATATCCTCCTCCCTCCAGACCTCCACCCAGACCCAGCCAGAGAGAGACTCAGGTGAGGGAATTGCTGTGCTGCCTGCCAGCCTGCCAATAATATTGCATTTGTGGGGAAATCTGCTGCCAATCCTCGTTGCATTTGTGGGGAAATCTGATGCCAATTCTCGCTGCATTTGTGGGGAAATCTGCTGCCATGCCAATAAGATTGCATTTGTGGGGAAATCTGCTGCCAATCCTCATTGCATTTGTGGGGAAATCTGCTGCCAATCCTCGTTGCATTTGTGGGGAAATCTGCTGCCATGCCAATAAGATTGCATTTGTGGGGAAATCTGCTGCCAATCCTCGTTGCATTTGTGGGGAAATCTGCTGCCAATCCTCGTTGCATTTGTGGGTAAATCTGATGCCGATTCTCGTGGCATTTGTGGAGAAATCTGCTGCCAATAAGATTGCATTTTGTGGTCGGCCGGCCCTCCACCATGTGGACTATTGTGCGCCACTGTCCTTGGTACGATGTCCTCCTTTTCAGGGTGTGATGTCCTCCTTTTTGGGGTTCTGCAAGTGGCCACCCTAGGTTAAATTAAACTCTGTAAAGATACACATATTTACATAGGTCTGTCAATCTAACAGAAAGAGGGATAGAGGGACTTGGCTCCCACAGTGACAGTCTCTCCACAGAATGGGGCAGTTGGATGCTCTGCCAGTCATTATAGTGGTAATAATATATATGATGGGAGTCTAGCAGCCTTCACACCACACAGGCCTCGCTGTACTATAGAGACTGGAGGGAGATCTTCACCTGCCTGATCCCCCCCCTGGCTGTTGTCCTGTTTAGCATACAGGATGTATATGAAGAGTCAGCTTTCTCCCACACTGATCAGAAACAAGCTGCCGCTATCTCACTATCCATCACTTCATATATATGGATAGCATCACGCCCTGCAGAAGACGCTTGTATATCCCCCTGTGTGACTTAATTATCACTAAACACTGAGAACGGAGAGATCTCATCAGCACTCCCCTCTGCGTCCCCCAAAGCCAACACCTGATGCTGACACTTCACATAGCAGCGTTCCTTCAAAATCGCAGCAAACGTTTGTAGGAACCGATTCCAGGACACTAGAGGAGGCTTACCTGCGGCCCACATAGAGGCTGGGCAGAGGAGAGGAGGCAGCAGCCCACATAGAGGCTGGGCAGAGGAGAGGAGGCTGCGGCCCACATAGAGGCTGGACAGGGGGGAGGAGACTGCGGCCCACATAGAGGCTGGACAGAGGAGAGGAGGCAGCGGACCACATAGAGGCTGGGCAGAGGAGAGGAGGCTGCGGACCACATAGAGGCTGGGCAGAGGAGAGGAGGCTGCGGCCCACATAGAGGCTGGGCAGAGGAGACGAGGCAGCGGACCACATAGAGGCTGGGCAGAGGAGAGGAGGCTGCGGACCACATAGAGGCTGGGCAGAGGAGAGGAGGCTGCGGCCCACATAGAGGCTGGGCAGAGGAGAGGAGGCTGCGGCCCACATAGAGGCTGGGCAGAGGAGAGGAGGCTGCGGCCCACATAGAGGCTGGGCAGAGGAGAGGAGACTGCTGCCCACATAGAGGCTGGACAGGGGAGAGGAGAATGCAGCCCACATAGAGGCTGGACAGGGGGAGGAGACTGCAGCCCACATAGAGGCTGGACAGGGGGAGGAGACTGCAGCCCACATAGAGGCTGGACAGGGGGGAGGAGGCTGCGGCCCACATAGAGGCTGGACAGGGGGGAGGAGGCTGCGGTCCACATAGAGGCTGGACAGGGGAGAGGCAGCTGCGGTCCACATAGAGGCTGGGCAGAGTAGAGGAGGCAGCGGCCCACATAGAGGCTGGGCAGAGGAGAGGAGGCTGCGGCCCACATAGAGTCTAGACCGGGGAGAGGCAGCTGCGGTCCACATAGAGGCTGGACAGGGGAGAGGAGACTGCGGCCCACATAAAGGCTAGACAGGGGGGAGGAGACTGTGGCCCACATAGAGGCTGGACAGGGGAGAGGAGGCTGCGGACCACATAGAGGCTGGGCAGAGGAGAGGAGGCTGCGGACCACATAGAGGCAGGACAGGGGAGAGGAGGCTGCGGACCACATAGAGGCTGGACAGGGGAGAGGAGGCTGCGGCCCACATAGAGGCTGGACAGGGGAGAGGAGGCTGCGGACCACATAGAGGCTGGACAGGGGGAGGAGACTGCTGCCCACATAGAGGCTGGGCAGAGGAGAGGAGACTGCGGACCACATAGAGGCTGGACAGGGGAGAGGAGACTGCGGCCCACATAGAGGCTGGACAGGGGAGAGGAGGCTGCAGCCCACATAGAGGCTGGACAGGGGGAGGAGACTGCAGCCCACATAGAGGCTGGACAGGGGAGAGGAGGCTGCAGCCCACATAAAGGCTAGACAGTGGAGAGAAGACTGCAGCCCACATAGAGGCTGGACAGGGGAGAGGAGGCTGCAGCCCACATAGAGGCTGGGCAGAAGAGAGGAGGCTGCGGACCACATAGAGGCTGGGCAGAGGAGAGGAGGCTGCGGACCACATAGAGGCTAGACAGGGGAGAGGAGGCTGCGGACCACATAGAGGCTGGACAGGGGAGAGGAGACTGCTGCCCACATAGAGGCTGGACAGGGGAGAGGAGACTGCAGCCCACATAGAGGCTGGACAGGGGAGAGGAGACTGCAGCCCACATAGAGGCTGGACAGGGGAGAGGAGACTGCAGCCCACATAGAGGCTGGACAGGGGAGAGGAGGCTGCAGCCCACATAGAGGCTGGACAGGGGAGAGAAGACTGCAGCCCACATAGAGGCTGGACAGGGGAGAGGAGGCTGCGGCTCACATAGAGGCTGGACAGGGGAGAGGAGGCTGCAGCCCGCATAGAGGCTGGACAGGGGAGAGGAGACTGCAGCCCACATAGAGGCTGGACAGGAGGGAGGAGTCTGCAGCCCACATAGAGGCTGGACAGGGAGAGGAGACTGCAGCCCACATAGAGGCTGGGCAGAGGAGAGGAGGCTGCGGCCCACATAGAGGCTGGACAGGGGGGAGGAGACTGCGGTCCACATAGAGGCTGGACAGGGGAGAGGCAGCTGCGGTCCACATAGAGGCTGGGCAGAGGAGAGGAGGCTGCGGCCCACATAGAGTCTAGACCGGGGAGAGGCAGCTGCGGTCCACATAGAGGCTGGACAGGGGAGAGGAGACTGCGGCCCACATAAAGGCTAGACAGGGGGGAGGAGACTGTGGCCCACATAGAGGCTGGACAGGGGAGAGGAGGCTGCGGACCACATAGAGGCTGGGCAGAGGAGAGGAGGCTGCGGACCACATAGAGGCAGGACAGGGGAGAGGAGGCTGCGGACCACATAGAGGCTGGACAGGGGAGAGGAGGCTGCGGCCCACATAGAGGCTGGACAGGGGAGAGGAGGCTGCGGACCACATAGAGGCTGGACAGGGGGAGGAGACTGCTGCCCACATAGAGGCTGGGCAGAGGAGAGGAGACTGCGGACCACATAGAGGCTGGACAGGGGAGAGGAGACTGCGGCCCACATAGAGGCTGGACAGGGGAGAGGAGGCTGCAGCCCACATAGAGGCTGGACAGGGGGAGGAGACTGCAGCCCACATAGAGGCTGGACAGGGGAGAGGAGGCTGCAGCCCACATAAAGGCTAGACAGTGGAGAGAAGACTGCAGCCCACATAGAGGCTGGACAGGGGAGAGGAGGCTGCAGCCCACATAGAGGCTGGGCAGAAGAGAGGAGGCTGCGGACCACATAGAGGCTGGGCAGAGGAGAGGAGGCTGCGGACCACATAGAGGCTAGACAGGGGAGAGGAGGCTGCGGACCACATAGAGGCTGGACAGGGGAGAGGAGACTGCTGCCCACATAGAGGCTGGACAGGGGAGAGGAGGCTGCGGCCCACATAGAGGCTGGACAGGGGAGAGGAGGCTGCGGACCACATAGAGGCTGGACAGGGGGAGGAGACTGCTGCCCACATAGAGGCTGGGCAGAGGAGAGGAGACTGCGGACCACATAGAGGCTGGACAGGGGAGAGGAGACTGCGGCCCACATAGAGGCTGGACAGGGGAGAGGAGGCTGCAGCCCACATAGAGGCTGGACAGGGGGAGGAGACTGCAGCCCACATAGAGGCTGGACAGGGGAGAGGAGGCTGCAGCCCACATAAAGGCTAGACAGTGGAGAGAAGACTGCAGCCCACATAGAGGCTGGACAGGGGAGAGGAGGCTGCAGCCCACATAGAGGCTGGGCAGAAGAGAGGAGGCTGCGGACCACATAGAGGCTGGGCAGAGGAGAGGAGGCTGCGGACCACATAGAGGCTAGACAGGGGAGAGGAGGCTGCGGACCACATAGAGGCTGGACAGGGGAGAGGAGACTGCTGCCCACATAGAGGCTGGACAGGGGAGAGGAGACTGCAGCCCACATAGAGGCTGGACAGGGGAGAGGAGACTGCAGCCCACATAGAGGCTGGACAGGGGAGAGGAGACTGCAGCCCACATAGAGGCTGGACAGGGGAGAGGAGGCTGCAGCCCACATAGAGGCTGGACAGGGGAGAGAAGACTGCAGCCCACATAGAGGCTGGACAGGGGAGAGGAGGCTGCAGCTCACATAGAGGCTGGACAGGGGAGAGGAGGCTGCAGCCCGCATAGAGGCTGGACAGGGGAGAGGAGACTGCAGCCCACATAGAGGCTGGACAGGGGAGAGAAGACTGCAGCCCACATAGAGGCTGGACGGGGAGAGGAGGCTGCGGCTCACATAGAGGCTGGACAGGGGAGAGGAGACTGCGGCCCACATAGAGGCTGGACAGGGGAGAGGAGGCTGCGGCCCACATAGAGGCTGGACAGGGGGAGGAGACTGCGTCCCACATAGAGGCTGGACAGGGGAGAGGAGGCTGTAGCCCACATAGAGGCTGGACAGGGGGGAGGAGACTGCACCCCATATAGAAGATGGACAGGGGGGAGGAGACTGCAGCCCATATTGAGGCTGGACAGGGGAGAGGAGACTGCATCCCACATAGAGGCTGGACAGGGGGAGGAGACTGCAGCCCACATAGAGGCTGGACAGGGGAGGGGAGACTGCAGCCCACATAGAGGCTGGACAGGGGAGGGGAGACTGCAGCCCACATAGAGGCTGGAGAGGGGGAGGAGACTGCAGCCCACATAGAGGGTGGACTGGGGGGAGGAGAGTGCGGCCCACATAGAGGCTGGACAGGGGAGGGGAGACTGCGGCCCACATAGAGGCTGGACAGGGGAGAGGAGGCTGCAGCCCACATAGAGGCAGGACAGGGGGAGGAGACTGCAGCCCACATAGAGGCTGGACAGGGGGAGGAGGCTGCAGCCCACATAGAGGCAGGACAGGGGGAGGAGATTGCGGCCCACATAGAGGCTGGACAGGGGGAGGAGACTGCAGCCCACATAGAGGCTGGACAGGGGAGAGGAGACTGCAGCCCACATAGAGGCTGGACAGGGGAGAGGAGGCTGCAGCCCACATAGAGGCTGGACAGGGGGGAGGAGGCTGCGGCCCACATAGAGGCTAGACAGGGGAGAGGAGACTGCAGCCCACATAGAGGCTGGACAGGGAGAGGAGACTGCAGCCCACATAGAGGCTGGGCAGAGGAGAGGAGGCTGCGGCCCACATAGAGGCTGGACAGGGGGGAGGAGACTGCGGTCCACATAGAGGCTGGACAGGGGAGAGGCAGCTGCGGTCCACATAGAGGCTGGGCAGAGGAGAGGAGGCAGCGGCCCACATAGAGGCTGGGCAGGGGGAGGAGACTGCAGCCCACATAGAGGCTGGACAGGGGAGAGGAGGCTGCAGCCCACATAAAGGCTAGACAGTGGAGAGAAGACTGCAGCCCACATAGAGGCTGGACAGGGGAGAGGAGGCTGCAGCCCACATAGAGGCTGGACAGGGGAGAGGAGGCTGCAGCCCACATAGAGGCTGGACAGGGGAGAGAAGACTGCAGCCCACATAGAGGCTGGACAGGGGAGAGGAGGCTGCGGCTCACATAGAGGCTGGACAGGGGAGAGGAGGCTGCAGCCCGCATAGAGGCTGGACAGGGGAGAGGAGACTGCAGCCCACATAGAGGCTGGACAGGAGGGAGGAGTCTGCAGCCCACATAGAGGCTGGACAGGGAGAGGAGACTGCAGCCCACATAGAGGCTGGGCAGAGGAGAGGAGGCTGCGGCCCACATAGAGGCTGGACAGGGGGGAGGAGACTGCGGTCCACATAGAGGCTGGACAGGGGAGAGGCAGCTGCGGTCCACATAGAGGCTGGGCAGAGGAGAGGAGGCTGCGGCCCACATAGAGTCTAGACCGGGGAGAGGCAGCTGCGGTCCACATAGAGGCTGGACAGGGGAGAGGAGACTGCGGCCCACATAAAGGCTAGACAGGGGGGAGGAGACTGTGGCCCACATAGAGGCTGGACAGGGGAGAGGAGGCTGCGGACCACATAGAGGCTGGGCAGAGGAGAGGAGGCTGCGGACCACATAGAGGCAGGACAGGGGAGAGGAGGCTGCGGACCACATAGAGGCTGGACAGGGGAGAGGAGGCTGCGGCCCACATAGAGGCTGGACAGGGGAGAGGAGGCTGCGGACCACATAGAGGCTGGACAGGGGGAGGAGACTGCTGCCCACATAGAGGCTGGGCAGAGGAGAGGAGACTGCGGACCACATAGAGGCTGGACAGGGGAGAGGAGACTGCGGCCCACATAGAGGCTGGACAGGGGAGAGGAGGCTGCAGCCCACATAGAGGCTGGACAGGGGGAGGAGACTGCAGCCCACATAGAGGCTGGACAGGGGAGAGGAGGCTGCAGCCCACATAAAGGCTAGACAGTGGAGAGAAGACTGCAGCCCACATAGAGGCTGGACAGGGGAGAGGAGGCTGCAGCCCACATAGAGGCTGGGCAGAAGAGAGGAGGCTGCGGACCACATAGAGGCTGGGCAGAGGAGAGGAGGCTGCGGACCACATAGAGGCTAGACAGGGGAGAGGAGGCTGCGGACCACATAGAGGCTGGACAGGGGAGAGGAGACTGCTGCCCACATAGAGGCTGGACAGGGGAGAGGAGACTGCAGCCCACATAGAGGCTGGACAGGGGAGAGGAGACTGCAGCCCACATAGAGGCTGGACAGGGGAGAGGAGACTGCAGCCCACATAGAGGCTGGACAGGGGAGAGGAGGCTGCAGCCCACATAGAGGCTGGACAGGGGAGAGAAGACTGCAGCCCACATAGAGGCTGGACAGGGGAGAGGAGGCTGCAGCTCACATAGAGGCTGGACAGGGGAGAGGAGGCTGCAGCCCGCATAGAGGCTGGACAGGGGAGAGGAGACTGCAGCCCACATAGAGGCTGGACAGGGGAGAGAAGACTGCAGCCCACATAGAGGCTGGACGGGGAGAGGAGGCTGCGGCTCACATAGAGGCTGGACAGGGGAGAGGAGACTGCGGCCCACATAGAGGCTGGACAGGGGAGAGGAGGCTGCGGCCCACATAGAGGCTGGACAGGGGGAGGAGACTGCGTCCCACATAGAGGCTGGACAGGGGAGAGGAGGCTGTAGCCCACATAGAGGCTGGACAGGGGGGAGGAGACTGCACCCCATATAGAAGATGGACAGGGGGGAGGAGACTGCAGCCCATATTGAGGCTGGACAGGGGAGAGGAGACTGCATCCCACATAGAGGCTGGACAGGGGGAGGAGACTGCAGCCCACATAGAGGCTGGACAGGGGAGGGGAGACTGCAGCCCACATAGAGGCTGGACAGGGGAGGGGAGACTGCAGCCCACATAGAGGCTGGAGAGGGGGAGGAGACTGCAGCCCACATAGAGGGTGGACTGGGGGGAGGAGAGTGCGGCCCACATAGAGGCTGGACAGGGGAGGGGAGACTGCGGCCCACATAGAGGCTGGACAGGGGAGAGGAGGCTGCAGCCCACATAGAGGCAGGACAGGGGGAGGAGACTGCAGCCCACATAGAGGCTGGACAGGGGGAGGAGGCTGCAGCCCACATAGAGGCAGGACAGGGGGAGGAGATTGCGGCCCACATAGAGGCTGGACAGGGGGAGGAGACTGCAGCCCACATAGAGGCTGGACAGGGGAGAGGAGACTGCAGCCCACATAGAGGCTGGACAGGGGAGAGGAGGCTGCAGCCCACATAGAGGCTGGACAGGGGGGAGGAGGCTGCGGCCCACATAGAGGCTAGACAGGGGAGAGGAGACTGCAGCCCACATAGAGGCTGGACAGGGAGAGGAGACTGCAGCCCACATAGAGGCTGGGCAGAGGAGAGGAGGCTGCGGCCCACATAGAGGCTGGACAGGGGGGAGGAGACTGCGGTCCACATAGAGGCTGGACAGGGGAGAGGCAGCTGCGGTCCACATAGAGGCTGGGCAGAGGAGAGGAGGCAGCGGCCCACATAGAGGCTGGGCAGAGGAGAGGAGGCAGCGGCCCACATAGAGGCTGGGCAGAGGAGAGGAGGCTGCGACCCACATAGAGGCTGGGCAGAGGAGAGGAGGCTGCGGCCCACATAGAGGCTGGACAGGGGGGAGGAGACTGCGGTCCACATAGAGGCTGGACAGGGGAGAGGCAGCTGCGGTCCACATAGAGGCTGGGCAGAGGAGAGGAGGCAGCGGCCCACATAGAGGCTGGGCAGAGGAGAGGAGGCTGCGGCCCACATAGAGTCTAGACCGGGGAGAGGCAGCTGCGGTCCACATAGAGGCTGGACAGGGGAGAGGAGACTGCGGCCCACATAAAGGCTAGACAGGGGGGAGGAGACTGTGGCCCACATAGAGGCTGGACAGGGGAGAGGAGGCTGCGGACCACATAGAGGCTGGGCAGAGGAGAGGAGGCTGCGGACCACATAGAGGCAGGACAGGGGAGAGGAGGCTGCGGACCACATAGAGGCTGGACAGGGGAGAGGAGGCTGCGGCCCACATAGAGGCTGGACAGGGGAGAGGAGGCTGCGGACCACATAGAGGCTGGACAGGGGGAGGAGACTGCTGCCCACATAGAGGCTGGGCAGAGGAGAGGAGACTGCGGACCACATAGAGGCTGGACAGGGGAGAGGAGACTGCAGCCCACATAGAGGCTGGACAGGGGAGAGGAGGCTGCAGCCCACATAGAGGCTGGACAGGGGGAGGAGACTGCAGCCCACATAGAGGCTGGACAGGGGAGAGGAGGCTGCAGACCACATAGAGGCAGGACAGGGGAGAGGAGGCTGCAGCCCACATAAAGGCTAGACAGTGGAGAGAAGACTGCAGCCCACATAGAGGCTGGACAGGGGAGAGGAGGCTGCAGCCCACATAGAGGCTGGGCAGAAGAGAGGAGGCTGCGGACCACATAGAGGCTGGGCAGAGGAGAGGAGGCTGCGGACCACATAGAGGCTAGAAAGGGGAGAGGAGAGTGCGGACCACATAGAGGCTGGACAGGGGAGAGGAGACTGCTGCCCACATAGAGGCTGGACAGGGGAGAGGAGACTGCAGTCCACATAGAGGCTGGACAGGGGAGAGGAGGCAGCGGCCCACATAGAGGCTGGACAGGGGGGAGGAGACTGCGGCCCACATAGAGGCTGGACAGGGGAGAGGAGACTGCAGCCCACATAGAGGCTGGACAGGGGAGAGGAGACTGCAGCCCACATAGAGGCTGGACAGGGGAGAGGAGGCTGCAGCCCACATAGAGGCTGGGCAGAGGAGAGGAGGCTGCGGACCACATAGAGGCTGGGCAGAGGAGAGGAGGCTGCGGACCACATAGAGGCTAGACAGGGGAGAGGAGGCTGCGGACCACATAGAGGCTGGACAGGGGAGAGGAGACTACTGCCCACATAGAGGCTGGACAGGGGAGAGGAGACTGCAGCCCACATAGAGGCTGGACAGGGGAGAGGAGACTGCGGCCCACATAGAGGCAGGACAGGGGAGAGGAGACTGCGGCCCACATAGAGGCTGGACAGGGGAGAGGAGACTGCGGCCCACTTAGAGGCTGGACAGGGGAGAGGAGACTGCTGCCCACATAGAGACTGGACAGGGGGGAGGAGACTGCAGCCCACATAGAGGCTGGACAGGGGAGAGGAGACTGCTGCCCACATAGAGGCTGGACAGGGGAGAGGAGACTGCAGCCCACATAGAGGCTGGACAGGGGAGAGGAGACTGCAGCCCACATAGAGGCTGGACAGGGGGAGGAGACTGCAGCCTACATAGAGGCTGGACAGGGGGAGAGGAGACTGCGGCCCACATAGAGGCTGGACAGGGGGGAGGAGACTGCAGCCCACATAGAGGCTGGACAGGGGAGAGGAGACTGCAGCCCACATAGAGGCTGGACAAGGGAGAGGAGACTGTGGCCCACATAGAGGCTGGACAGGGGAGAGGAGGCTGCAGCCCACATAGAGGCTGGACAGGGGAGAGGAGACTGCAGCCCACATAGAGGCTGGACAGGAGGGAGGAGTCTGCAGCCCACATAGAGGCTGGACAGGGGAGAGGAGGCTGCGGCTCACATAGAGGCTGGACAGGGGGGAGGAGACTGCAGCCCACATAGAGGCTGGACAGGGGAGAGGAGACTGCGGCCCACATAAAGGCTGGACAAGGGAGAGGAGACTGTGGCCCACATAGAGGCTGGACAGGGGAGAGGAGGCTGCAGCCCACAAAGAGGCTGGACAGGGGAGAGGAGACTGCAGCCCACATAGAGGCTGGACAGGAGGGAGGAGTCTGCAGCCCACATAGAGGCTGGACAGGGGAGAGAAGACTGCGGCCCACATAGAGGCTGGACAGGGGAGAGGAGGCTGCGGACCACATAGAGGCTGGACAGAGGAGAGGAGGCTGCAGCCCACATAGAGGCTGGACAGGGGAGAGGAGACTGCGGCCCACATAGAGGCTGGACAAGGGAGAGGAGACTGTGGCCCACATAGAGGCTGGACAGGGGAGAGGAGGCTGCAGCCCGCATAGAGGCTGGACAGGGGAGAGGAGACTGCAGCCCACATAGAGGCTGGACAGGAGGGAGGAGTCTGCAGCCCACATAGAGGCTGGACAGGGGAGAGAAGACTGCAGCCCACATAGAGGCTGGACAGGGGAGAGGAGGCTGCGGCTCACATAGAGGCTGGACAGGGGAGAGGAGACTGCGGCCCACATAGAGGCTGGACACGGGAGAGGAGGCTGCGTCCCACATAGAGGCTGGACAGGGGGAGGAGACTGCGTCCCACATAGAGGCTGGACAGGGGAGAGGAGGCTGTAGCCCACATAGAGGCTGGACAGGGGGGAGGAGACTGCAGCCCACATAGAAGCTGGACAGGGGGGAGGAGACTGCAGCACATATTGAGGCTGGACAGGGGAGAGGAGACTGCATCCCACATAGAGGCTGGACAGGGGGAGGAGACTGCAGCCCACATAGAGGCTGGACAGGGGAGGGGAGACTGCAGCCCACATAGAGGCTGGACAGGGGGAGGAGACTGCAGCCCACATAGAGGGTGGACAGGGGGGAGGAGAGTGCGGCCCACATAGAGGCTGGACAGGGGAGGGGAGACTGCAGCCCACATAGAGGCTGGACAGGGGAGAGGAGGCTGCAGCCCACATAGAGGCAGGACAGGGGGAGGAGACTGCAGCCCACATAGAGGCTGGACAGGGGGAGGAGGCTGCAGCCCACATAGAGGCAGGACAGGGGGAGGAGACTGCGGCCCACATAGAGGCTGGACAGGGGAGAGGAGACTGCAGCCCACATAGAGGCTGGACAGGGGAGAGGAGGCTGCAGCCCACATAGAGGCTGGACAGGGGAGAGGAGACTGCAGCCCACATAGAGGCTGGACAGGGGGGAGGAGGCTGCGGCCCACATAGAGGCTAGACAGGGGAGAGGAGACTGCAGCCCACATAGAGGCTGGACAGGGAGAGGAGACTGCAGCCCACATAGAGGCTGGAGAGGGGAGAGGAGACTGCGTCCCACATAGAGGCTGGACAGGGGGAGGAGACTGCAGCCCACATAGAGGCTGGACAGGGGGAGGAGACTGCGTCCCACATAGAGGCTGGACAGGGGGGAGGAGGCTGCAGCCCACATAGAGGCTGGACAGGGGGAGGAGACTGTGGCCCACATAGAGGCTGGACAGGGGGAGGAGACACATAGAGTTACCTGGCAGCCCTGCTCAGCTATCTGTCTGCAGAATCACACCAAAAACAGGTATGCAGCTAATCTTGTCAGATGTGACAATGTCAGAAACACCTGATTTTGCTGCATGCTTGTTCAGGGGCTATGGCTAAAAGTATTAGAGGTAGATGATCAACAGGATAGCCAGGCAACTGGTATTTCTTAAAAGGAAATCAAAATGGCAGCCTCCATATACCTCTCACTACAGTTCTCCTTTAACGTGTGGCATCATGTACATAACCCGGTAACAGTTTCACCGGAGACTACAAGTGTCCATGCAGCCACTCTCCCCGGGGTTCCCACAGCACAATGGGCCTGCCCTCTGGAAAGCACCCCAGCAGGGAGGATGTGTGGGCTGCCTGACCCGCCATGTTAGACAACACATAGGAACACATCATAGAGGGGCGGATTGGCTAACCACTGAGATCTCCAATGGTAACGTCCTCTTATCCAGGAGGTATGAAGCATCTCCAGGCTTATGGGGGAGGCGACATTTATAAATTGCTCGTTACCCATGAGGCTTATTGGAGTCTCCATTTGGGGACACGGACACCAGGTGGGGTGCAGTATGTGGCCCCCTGAGATTTTTGATTTGGGGTAATTCCTCTGTTCGGTTATTCATTTCTTAGGACATTTCTTTCTATTTCCCCCTTCATGACTAATGTTATTGTTCTGAGTATTTCTTTTCTTGTTTCTCTGTACATTTTGATCAATTTTTGTCATTTTGTATATGCTGTGCTTATGTCCGTTTGTCATAGGTCATTATTATGTGTTGTGGGGTGTTCCCCTCTTTTTAGGTAAGACCTCCCCTTCTTCCGGGTGATTCGTTATCGAGGGGATGCGGTTTTATGCTTTATATATGTCATACCTCACATTGAGGACCTGTCCCATGATTAAGGGCCACAGCGTGTCCGAAACATGTCGGCAGCCGGTGTCATGATTTGTTATCTGATTTAATAAAGATTTTCACATTTATGGGGCAGTGTGCTCAGCCTGTTTTCGTTTGACAATATGGCAAGTGTACCTCCCGCCAATGCAGCACTACGTGAAGATCTTGGGAACAAAAATATTTATTGGCTCACAACGGTTACTTTTGGTATTGTTTTGTTTTTTTCTTTAAAACTATGCTATATGTGAACCCAGCCTCAGGGACATGGGAGGAAACCGGAGTGCCCGAAGGAAACCCCCGCAGTCACACAGAGAACATACAAACTCCATGCGGATAGAGCCCTGGCTGGGATTTGTACCGGGGTCTCAGCGCTGCAAGGCCAGATTGCTATCCACCAGGCCCCAGTGCTGACGAGAAGCTACATGCCTCAGTAGGAAGATACTCATCCAGGGGACAGCCGAGTGACACAGGCTCCTGTGTGTCCTTCACAAGATCTCCGGGAAACCAGAAGTCAGAGGAAGATTCGCTGTAATAACATTGCCTTGTATGATGACCGTCATATAGATGTGTTTATAGGGGATTCTCAGTGTTGTCCTCCTCTGTCGGGACAATGAGGGGCGGAGCCTGTGGAATTCCTGCTATAGTGGGAGGTGATGACTGTGTGCTGAGTGACCAGCAGCAAACCTCTCTATCTTAGCATTGCAGAGACAGGTCACCCACACCTGGCCCGTCACAGAGACAGGACACTTCCCAGGCCTTCCTCGGATTAGGGGACTTATTCACAACTTTCACTGGTAAATACACACACGACTTGTACAGGGGCTTATTCACTGATCAGCTTTCCTGACATTGTTTATTATTATCTGAACAAGAAAAAGAAATCCCATTTTTAAGGACAATCTATATGTATAAAATCGGATGTACAGTGTGTGTGTGTGCCGTAGGGATGGTCGCTGGATTCCGCAACTCCAGCCGGAATTTGGTGATTCCATTCCGTTACAATGGAACGGAATTGCTATGCCACTATGGCGGAATTTTCGCGGAAAAATGTGGAATTCCGTGGAATTCTACGGAATGCAAATTTTTGTTCCCCACCAAACGAATTCCTGCCTAAAAATAGGTATTTCTGCTTGACAGACCTCCTCCTGAGGATCTTGTCTTCCAGGGAATTGTAGGATTTCAAAAGCCAGCTCACACACATTGGCCGGGAATTGAACCCAGGTCTAGTGTTTGGAAGGCAGCGCTCCTCACCACTATACCACCACCAACACTACATGCTGAAGCCAGCCTAGCATGTACCATTATGATATATCCAAGAAAAAAATGAGCTTGCTTAGGGATGTGTAGCATGTCAAAAGCCAACTCACATACATAGGCCAGGAATAGAACCCAGGCCTACCGCTCTGTAGGCTGCTATCCTAACCATTATACCACCAACACTACATGCTGAAACTTCTTGGAGCGGACTTACTTCCTTCCTCCAAAAGACACACATACATCCCCATAAAATCATTCAACAGTTTTTGTGGTACACAGTCTCTGTGGCACAATCGGTTAGCGTGTTTGGCTGTTGACTACAAGGTTGGTGGTTGAAGCCCACCCAGGCATGACCTTGCCTTTTGTGTTCAACAGTTGTCCGAAGAGAACCCCAGATAGCCAGGTAGATTAATCTCTCTCTCTCTCTCTCTCTCTCTCTAGTACGGATGGTCACCGCTTTCCGCGGAATTGTATTTTCCACAATTTTGAGCGGAAATTGGTCATTCCGTTCCATTTGGTCGGAACGGAATTGCTTTTTCAATCCGGCGGAATTTCGAAATTGCCTGTGAAATTCTGCCGGTATCCGTTGATGGTTTTAAGCTGAAAATTCAGTTCAATGGCATCAAGTCCTAGAGACAGAGAGAGCTCATTTGTCTCTTGGGTATATCACAATGGTACATGCTAGGCTGGCTTCAGCATGTAGCATTGTAGTGTGTTGTGTTGGTGGTATAATGGTTAGGATAGCAGCCTACAGAGTGTTAGGTCTGGGTTCAATTCCTGGCCAATGTATGCGAGTTGGCTTTTGACATCCTACAAATTCCTAAGCAAGCAATTTTGTCTCTTGGATACATCATAATGGTACATGCAAGGCTGGCTTCAGCATGTAGTGTTGGTGGTGGTATAGCGGTGAGGAGAGCTGCCTTCCAAACACTAGACCTGGGTTCAATTCCCGGGCAATGTATGTGAGCTGGCTTTTGAAATCCTAAAATTCCCTGGAAGATAAGATCCTCCTCAGAGAAAAAGGACTAAGGGAACAGTCAATAGGTTCTATGGGCTACCATTGAACATAAAGAAGGTTTCATTTGCGATTACTTTAATTTGAATTAAGTGCTGGCGGAATCCGCGAATTCCGGCGGAACAGAATTTACTGTTTCCGATCATCCCTACGATCACTCGAAAACGGCTTGACCGATTTGAACGAAACTTGGTATACAGATCCCTTACTACCTGGGATGATATGTTCTGGGGGTCTCGCGGCCCCCCTGCACACCTGGGAGGAGCTACTAACAGCAAATCAGATTACACTCATTCATGTCAATGGAAAAAATGGAAAAGGCTGCCATTCTCACAGTAATCAAGCCAGAGTCCCCACACTTTGCACATTTGGTCACTTGGTGACTGAGGTTACAAATCCAGGAAAAGTGGGTGGGGTATAAAACAGCCAATCAAATTTCATCCATTTACTTTAAATGGGAAAATGTAAAGTGCAGCTATTCTTACACTGTTAATCGCAGGGTTCTCAAACTTGCCACACCTGGTCACTGGGTGACTGGGATTAATATTCAGGAAAGTGGGTGGAGCCTACAATAGGCAATCAAAATTCAACTATTGATTTTCAAGGGGAATATTTAGACTGCTGCCATTCTTACACTGTTAATGGCAGAGGCCTCAAACCTGCTACAGTCGGTTATTGGGTGACTGGGGTCCAAATTCACTAAAGGGGCGGTGCCACAAACAGCCAATCAGATTTCCTTGGTGAATAAACTGCTTCCATTCACACATTTTTGATGCCAGGAACCTGAAATCTCACACACTTGGTCATTGAGTGACTGTGTGTCAAGATTACAAAAAGTGGGCGGAGCCAAAAACAAATTTTAATGGGATATAAATATAAACTGTAGGCATTCTTACACCGTTAATCGCAGGGTTCTCAAACTTTGCACAGTTGGTCACTGGGTGAATGAGATTAAGATTTTGGAAAGTGGGTGGAGCCTACTGTGGTGTTCAGACCTCTGACCTGTAGGTGTCACTGTTGATGCTGACAGGTTAGGATTCTATGGTGTGTATGTTATTTCCTGTGTCTTTGTCTTGCTGGGTTGAGAGGATTGTACAGCAGCATGTGTTCTGTGGCTGACATCTTGGAATAAAGCTTATAAAATCTACTCTGCTTTCTTACTGCAAGATACAACATATTGGCGACGAGGATGTCTCTTCTAGCACTCTAGCAGCCCGCAGCTTTCCTTCCACACCCAGGTGAGCCTACTATGCCTTTTCCTGCTTGGATTCGAATGTTTGAGAATTACATACTTGCTGCTAGTCAGGAGGTGATATCTGATGATAGAAAGCGTGCTTTACTCATTCACTGTCTGGGGACAGAAGGTCAGTGCATATTCTATACTCTGCCTGCTGGTGATACATATGCTACAGCTCTTGCTGCATTACAGAACTTCTTTGTGCCTAAAGTCAATGTTGTGGCTGAAAGATACAGATTTCGCCAAAGAGGACAACACAATGGTGAATCTACAGTCCAATATATAGCAGCCCTGAGAGAGCTGGTTGTTACATGTGAGTTTGGTGCCCTGGCTGATGAAATGATCAGAGACCAGTTAGTGGAAAAGACAAACTCCAGCCGCATTAGAGAAAGATTGCTTCTAGAACAGGATCTGACTCTGACAAAAGCTATTACACTGTCCAGTCACACTGAATCGGCTATG
This sequence comes from Hyperolius riggenbachi, assembly GCF_040937935.1. Classification (NCBI taxonomy): domain Eukaryota; kingdom Metazoa; phylum Chordata; class Amphibia; order Anura; family Hyperoliidae; genus Hyperolius; species Hyperolius riggenbachi. The sequence goes on along the minus strand of NC_090650.1, from coordinate 447,682,847 downwards.
GCTGATGCAAAAACCCTCATTCAGGGGACTACTGACATACAGATGGTGAAGTCAGACTGGGCCTCTCCTAAGCCACAGTCTTCATACACACATACTGCAAAAGATTCACCTAAAGTACAAAGCAGAGCTGCATATTCCCAGAACGGGTACTGCTTCCGGTGTGGCTCAGCACAGCACATGGCAAACTACACTTCATGCCCTGCAAAAGCTGCACGCTGCCGCAAATGTAACAAAGTGGGACACTTTGAAAAAGTATGCCGCACTTCTCCTGCTAAACAGGTTCATGAAGTTATTGCTCCTGAGGTTACTGTGTTAAGTATTGACCAGCATGCTGGTTCTATTCCTGATAAACTTTTATGCACTGTACAAGTTACTGCTTCTGCAAATCAGAGTTACTCCATTACTCTCATGCTGGATACAGGGTCTGCTGTGTCCATACTGCCTGAGGACATCTACATTAAGTGCTTTGAAAATGAACCACTTACTGCACCTACTCTGAAGCTGGTCAGTTATCTCAGGGATCCTATTCCTGTGCTTGGTTGCCTGCTAGTGACTGTACAATTCCACTCCAATAGTGTGTAGGCTGAATTCTACATTGTAAAGAAAGGCACAGCTATACTGGGCAGGGATCTGTTTGCTGCACTTCATCTACAGTTAGTGGATGGTCTTATTACCACAGCACAAACTCTTCCTATGCAGCCAGTGTCCAACATTTCTCCTCTACATGATGCTTCCCTGGGCTGTGCAAAGGACTTTGTTCATAAAATAAGAGTGCGCCCAGATGTGCAACCAGTGTGTCAGAAGTTGAGACGCTTACCCTTCTCTGTAAGAGAGGCTGTTTCCAAGGAAATTTACAAATTACTGGATCAAGACGTGATTGAAAAACGTGAGGCATCTGAGTGGGTATCTCCTATTGTGGTGACCAGAAAGAAATCAGGTGGCATAAGACTGTGTGTTGACCTGCGTGAACCAAATAAAGCTATTGTTATTGACAGTCACCCCTTGCCACATATTGAGGAGGTGTTTTCAGAACTCAGAGGAGCCAAATTCTTTTCTACTTTGGATCTACAAAGTGCCTACCACCAGGTTTTGCTGCATGAGGAAAGCCGAGATCTCACTGCATTTATAACACATGAGGGACTGTTCCGTTTCAAGCGTGTTCCCTATGGTTTGGCTTCAGCACCCGGTTGTTTTCAAAGACTGATGAACTTAACCCTTCACGACATTCCTGGTGTTCAGTGTTATCTGGATGACATCATTGTGTATGGTACAACATTGGATCTGCATGACAAGTACCTTAAGGTCGTTTTGCATCGCCTTGAGTCTGCTGGGCTAAAACTCAATCCTTCTAAATGCTGTTTTCAGCAAACTCAGCTGTCGTTTCTGGGTCACATTATATCACAAGATGGACTGTTGCCTGATCCTGAGCATGTGCAAGCAGTGATACATGCTCCTGCTCCATCTGACTTTCATACCTTGCGTGCTTTTCTGGGACTTACTTCATGGTACTCGAAATTCATTCCCAACTATGCTTCAGTGGTGGAGCCCATGAGAGCATTACTACGTGGAAATGCCAGCATGACCTGGTCAGAGGAAGCCCAGCACAGCTTTGATGCAGTTAAACAGCTTATAGTGAACAGTCCAGCCCTTGCATTGTTTGACCCTTCTCTACCTACAATTGTTACTACAGATGCTTCAGACTACGGCCTTGGTGCCGTCCTTACACAGTGCCAGGCAGACTTGGTGGAGAAAACTGTTGCCTTTGCCTCTAGAACCCTTACAGAGACTGAACGGAAATATTCTACTGTGGAGAAAGAAGCCCTTGCTTGTGTTTGGGCTACAGAAAAGTGGAGAACGTATCTGTGGGGCCGGCAGTTTACCTTGCGTACCGACCACATGATAAAGGTAAACCTATCTACCCCTCAAACCCTTTCTTTAAAGACCCCCACTTACATGACCTAATAAATGAAACACGGACTACCATGGCATTGGATTAATTTAGGCCAAAGCAGCCCATCTTTATTTAACCAAATTAACAATAACCCAAAATTGCAAAAACAACACAACCATCATACCCGTAAAATTCCTAACAGAGAGCTGGGGACAGGGGCCCGGAGGTACCCACTGGAACAAATTTTGTTTTCACACTTGAGTGACATGCAGCCTTGTAACCGGCCCACAGCCGCGCATCTCGGCTCGAGGACAGCTGCATGCCCCATAAAATTACTCTCCTCCTGTCGAGGATCTCATCAAACCGGATTTGCCCCGCGACAAATCCAATAACCTACCTCCGGAGCCCCCTTATCCCCCTCCACCACGAAAGGGCATGAAACCTTATGCCCTTGAGGCCCCCAACCTCAAAGCTCTCTGAATCCCGTCCTCTAACCCCAAGGCCCAGAGATCCATCCCAATATCTGTGAGGTGTACCCCATCCCTCCTGAGAAACAGCCCAATGTCCTCCTCGAGCTCCACGTGCCTAATGGCCAACCCCCCATTTCTCACAAAATATCTTGCCACCTCCTTGTTAAGCTTTATCCTGGCTTTGTTCACCTTGCGCACGGAGATGGCCAGCCTCCAATATTCACGGGCAACTACGTCCGACCATACTATGACCGTAGTTGGAAAAAGAGCACGTATTCTGAGGAAATCAAATTTGATTTCCTTGATGATTATCCTGGTGGATTTTGAGGCAAGATCATTGCCCCCTAAATGAAGCACCAAAACATCTGGGGCCCTGTCCAATCTGGCCATACTATGCAATTCTGGCAAAAGACTAGGCCACACCATACCTGGAAAGCCCCTCCAATGAATACGTACCTGGGCTCTCGGAAAGCCCAGCTGTCGGCCCTCCGGCCGAACATCCGCTCTCCTTGCGCCCCTACTAACATAGGAGTGCCCCACAATCCATACGATGGCTGGAGCATCTGCAACAAGAAAAAACAAACTAACAACAACTGATACACTCCAAACACCCCTAACCTATACCAAATGGGGCCTAACGTACGACCTGTAACGCATGGAGTCCCACCGACCAATCCTCTTGATGACTTCCTCACCTAAACCCCAACGTGCCGCCTCGGTAGCCGCCCCAATTCTGAACGAGTGGGAGGCAAACTCCTGCTGAGGGAGCCCTAAGGATCCCAAACATTTTCGGAACACCGACACGAATTGGAAACGGGACAAAGGAATCCCATCCTGATGAGATAAAAACACCGGTGCCTGGCCGGGGCGAATCGCCTGGAAATCCATGACCTTGCCATACGGGCACATAGGTCCTCCAATAGGGAATAGTGTAATATCCCGCCCCTTGCCTGACTGGTCCGTTTTAGATCGCTGCAGATGGATCACTACTGAATCGCTGCGCACTGTTACGTGCTGCGCGAGAATGCCTCCCACTCCCAGCTTGCTGCGGCTCACCAACTCACCTATTCTAAATGCCCCGAAAAAGGCCAAAACAAACGCCGTAGAGAATAGGACATTCTCGTAGGGTGACACACACAGGTCCGGCAGCACCCTCAACAAACGTTCAAGCAACTGATACGTAACCGGGCGCCTAGAATCCCTTGTTACCGCCCCTTTTTTATAACCCCTCAACGCCTGCCGGACCCTAAAATCTTTGGTCGTGTCTGGCAGACCCCTGGCCTTAAACCAAAAGGCCATCGCCGCCATTTTCTTTGCTACCGCAGACACTGACACCCCATCCACAAAGTTCCTACCCAAAAAATACAGTAATAAGCACAGTCTGTCGTCGTCTGACTCACAACCCCCAGCTTGACTCATCAAAGCATCCCACGCGTTCCAGACCGCCGTGTATGCTGCCGCTGATGGCTCGGACAACGATCTCCCGATCATTCCAGACACGGCCCGAAGGGAATCTTCCACACCGCGGATGGGCAAGGAACCCCACGTTCTTCCGCCGCGGGAGCCGCCGCCCGGAACCTGTCCCACTGAAAGCGAGAAAGCGCATCAGCAATCACATTGTCAACCCCAGGCACATGAACTGCAAACACGTATGTGTTAAGGCGCAAACACTCTAACACCAACTGCCGTAGTAGACATATGACCGGAGGGGATGACGCCGAGCAATTATTGATCGCTGAAACCACCCCCATGTTATCGCAATGGATCCTAACTCGCTTGTTCGCCAGCTGCCCTCCCCATATTCGCAGCGCCACCACTATGGGGAATAATTCAAGTAACACCAAGTTAGTAGTGAAACCAGCCTCAATCCATGACGCATCCCAGGGGGCCGCACACCATTGCCCCCCCAGGAAAACCCCAAAGCCTTGGGACCCCGACGCGTCGGTAAATAACTCCAAATCGGCATTACTTACCGTATCCTGCATCCAAACCGCCCTGCAGTTGAACTCCTCAAGGAATGTCAGCCAAACCCGGAGATCCGCCCGAAGATCCGCCGTCATCCGAATCCTGTGATGTGGGACCACGACCCCTGCCGTCGCCAATGACAGGCGCCTGCAAAATATACGCCCCATGGGCATGATTCTGCATGCGAAGTTCAGTTTTCCCACCAATGACTGGACCTCCCTCAAAGTCATTTTCTTACTCTGAACTGCCAACGCAATGGCCCCTTTCAAATCATCCACCTTATCTTGCGGTAACCTACATTCCATAGATACCGTATCGATGGTGATGCCCAGGAATTTCAATACCGTAGCAGGCCCCTCCGTTTTTTCTTCTGCCAGCGGGACCCCCAAACGGTTGCAAACATGCTTCATGGTTGCCAAGGCATATGCACAGTCCGGCGAATCCGCCGGACCCATAAACAGAAAATCATCCAGATAATGGATGACTGACTGCACGCCCGACACGTCCTTTACCGCCCATTCCAAAAACCCGCTAAACTTCTCAAAAAACGCACACGACACCGAACAACCCATGGGCAAGCATCTATCCACGAAATACTTACCTTTCCAAAAACACCCGAGCAACCGGAAGCTGGACGGGTGAACTGGCAACAGACGAAAAGCCGACTCAATGTCGGTTTTCGCCAAACACGCACCCTGCCCTAACCGTCTTACCCAACTAACTGCTGTGTCAAAAGAGGTATAGACAACCGACGCGTCATCACTTGACAGGCCATCATTCACGGAAGCGCCCCGTGGGAAAGACAGATGGTGAATCAAGCGAAATGACCCGGGCTCTTTCTTTGGCACCACCCCGAGGGGGGACACCACCAGACCAACTAAGGGACAGGTCTGAAAGGGGCCCGCTAACCGCCCCGCCTCCACCTCCTTAGCTATCTTCTTGTCCACAACTTCCGGACGCTCGTTTGCGGATTTTAAATTCTTAAACGGAGGGCTGCACTGCAACGAGCAGCTGCTTGGAATAACAAAACCCTCTTCAAAACCCAAACGTAAAAATTCAGCTATTTCTTGATTAGGAAACCTGCTTAGAAACCCCACCATCTCTGCCACCCTCACTGGCGTCATCCCTTTTATGCCCAGCATCTGCATGCTTGCCTCTCTTGAGTTTGTAACATCTTGCGGCCGTGTGCGAGCCCCCGCAATTGGAGCACTCGTGCTTGAACCGGCATGATTGGCCAAAACGACAGGAACCGTCGTTATACTGCCAACACACGCCCTTTCCTTTGGTGGCCAGCTGACCACCTGCAGATGATCCGCTGGCCGTTGCCTGAAAGGATTGAGGACCTCTGGCTGGAATCATGAGACGCATCCAAAGAGTTATATCTTTGTGGTCCCAGCGCACCGCAGGGCGAACTGCTTTCTCTTGCCTAAACTGCTCATCGTAACGCAACCATGCGTTACCCCCATAGGACCGATGAGCCTCCCCTATGGAATCCATGTAACCGAAGAGCGCCGAGCAATGCTCAGGCTGCCTTTCCCCGATCACGCTCGCCAGAATTGAGAACGCCTGGAACCAATTCTGGAAAGTGCGCGGAATCAATCTGTACCGCCGTTCCTCCTCCCTCTTCTTCTCGTCCGGCTTACCTTTATCGAGGTTAAACTTCTCAAGGGGAAGTAATGAAAATATCTCCACATACTCCCCTCTCCATATCCTTTCTTTAACTTCCTGCTTTAGGTGGAAACCCAGGAGACCGTTAAAACACACATATAGCTCTGCAAAAGCCGCGTCTGCTAAACGCACCTGTCCCGCCCCGTCTGAACGTGCCACCTCGCTAGAGGACCCCTCCTGCCGCACCACAGTCTCCGCTTGTACCCCCACTAAACCCATAGCCGCCGGCGGCGCCACCTGAACCACCCCTTGCGCTAGCGGGACCCTGGCTTGAGACGCAACATCTACTTGAGATGCCGGCAGGCTCAGGACACTTGCCGACCCAGCCCCCCCACCCCCCGACCCGGGTGCCCAAGCAGACCCCGGTGCCACTACTGCTCCCCCCACAACACTTGAGACTCCTGTACCTCCATCTGGTACCACCTGCCCCTGCCCTGGCTGCAGAGACCCCGCCACCCCAGTGCCTCCCGCTCCCCCAGGGGCTACCCCGCACATACCCAACAACAATGTGGCTAAAGCCTTAACAGCAGCTATATTGGCCTCACCTGGCTGCTCCGGACGCAAGTCCCTGCCAGCCGTCACTCCGGATCCACTGGCGACGACCTCCTCCTCGACCGCTGACTCAGCTTCGGAAGCGGAGCTGCCCCTGGCCGCCTGGCCACTGGGCCGCTGCTCCGGCTGTTGCCTCCTCACTCCTTGCTGGGACCTGGTTTTCTTCTTGGGCACAGCTGCCCGGCCTCCAGACTTGCTCTTCCTGGTGGAGCCGCTACTCCCACTGTGACCCGACCGGGCCGCCGCGGTGTGTGGCGCGGCGCCCGCAGGGTGGTTGTCCTTCCGCTGGGCCCTTTTTGTCTGCCGCGCTGTGCGGGGGCTGATGGCCTCCTGTCTTCTGGCCGCTGCGTCACTGCTGGCTGCCCCGCCCGACGGCCCTTCTCCTGGTGAGTCCTGACGGCGTTCAGGGTTCCTCTCGGCAGCCCCCCGCGTCCCATCTGACGCCTTCTTAGCAGGGGGAGGCGGAGGGTCTCGGTTGGGGCTCCCCGCTCGGCGCTGGGCTCTACCTGGAGGCTCAGGGCTGAGCCGGTCCGGTGGGCGGGACGTCCTTCTCTCCTCCACGTGCGGGGTCGGAGCGCTGGTCGCCGCAGCTGCACCTGGCTCCCCAGCCTCCCCCGTCATACTGGCTCCCATCGCCGACAGCTGCAGTTGGACCCAGGCCGGGCCGCGAGATGCAGCCTCCGACCTGATCCGTGCCACTAGCTCCTCTAAGGTGTCCATTCCGGGGTGCGGGCGCTCAGCTTCCAGCTTCTTTCCCTGAGCACTCACGGAAGCTGAATGACCCGCCCCCTTCTCCTTACCCAAGCACCCCTTCTTGCCGCGCGCCTAACCTCCGCCCCCCGCCCACCAGATTAACCCAATACTGCCGGGGCAACGGCTACCTTATCATGCCGTGCCCTACGCAGTCGCAAGCTCCGCTCCAGGCTCTCACTGTCCTTTGACTACACTGCTTACTACAAAAGGGCTTGGGCGAGCAGGAATGCGCGTAGCCCGATGGTCTGCAAGGCTACTAAACTTTAATTATGCAATCCAATACAAACCAGGTGTACAAAATGTTACTGCTGACTGCTTGTCACGTCTACCATTACCTGTGACCACACGTACATTGGATGAAGATGCTGAAGTTGTTGCATTTACTGATGTGGATCCAGTTACAGCTTCTGAGTTTCAACAAGCTTGTCTTGCATGCCCAGTGCAACTACAATTACGGGACATGCTGCAAAGCAAATGGCCTAACACTGAGAATAAGCTGAGTGCTATTCTGAAACCTTATTACAGGATAAGGCATGAACTGTCATTGGTTGATGGCTATATAGTCCGTGGATCTCATCGCTTGCTTGTGCCTGAGGCTTTGAGAGCTCACCTTATAAATCTTGCTCATGAGAGTCACCAGGGAATTGTGAGAACTAAGCAAAGACTACGTGAACTCTACTGGTGGCCTGGCATGGATGCCCAAGTAATAACTGCTATCCAAACTTGTGTTACCTGCCTGAGTCATGACAAGTCTGCTGTCACACACACGACACCACTGCAACCTGTGCCATTCCCTGATTCTGCTTGGGAGAAGCTTGCTATTGATATTGTGGGCCCATTTCCAGAAGCACCTATGGACTGCCGCTTTGCTATAACATTAATGCATTATTACAGTAAATGGCCCGAGATTGCATTTGTATCTCATACAACTTCTGCCTCTGTGATTACCTTTCTCACCACCGTCTTCAGCAGGGAAGGTAATCCAAAAGAACTTGTGTCTGACAATGGACCACAATTTGTTTCATCTGAGTTCGAAACGTTCTTGCGACAGAGGAATATTGTGCACAGGAAGTCCTCAGTGTATTATCCTCAAGCAAATGGGGAGATTGAAAGATTCAACAGAAGCCTTAAAGAGACTCCGTAACAAAAATTGCATCCTGTTTTTTATCATCCTACAAGTTCCAAAAGCTATTCTAATGTGTTCTGGCTAACTGCAGCACTTTATACTATCACTGTCTCTGTAATAAATCAATGTATCTTTCCCCTGTCTGACTTGTCAGCCTGTGTCTGGAAGGCTGCCAAGTTCTTCAGTGTTGTGGTTCTGCTATGAACTCTCCCTTCCAGGTCCCTCTATGCACACTGCCTGTGTGTTATTTAGGATTAGAGCAGCTTCTCTCTTCTCTCTTATCTTTTACAAGCTGGATAAATCGTCTTCTGAGCTGGCTGGGCTTTCACATACTGAGGAAATTCAGACAAGGGCAAAGCTGTTTGCAGGAAGAAAAGAGCAGCCTGAAACTTCAGTGCATGAGAGATGGAGGTGGAAAGAAACACACAAATGATCTCTTGAGATTCAAAAGGAAGGGTGTATACAGCCTGCTTGTGTATGGATGTATTTTCTATGTGTGGACATACTGTACATCAACCTACTTCCTGTTTTGGTGGCCATTTTGTTTGTTTATAAACAAACTTTTTAAAACTGTTTTTAACCACTTTTAATGCAGTGGGGAGCGGCGAAATTGTGACAGAGGGTAATAGGAGATGTCCCCTAACGCACTGGTATGTTTACTTTTGTGCGATTTTAACAATACAGATTCTCTTTAAAGAAGCTCTTCAGACTGCGAAACTTACAGGAAGATCTTGGAAAGTTTTTACTACTGAATTCCTGCATGTCTACAGAGCAACTCAACATGCGACTACACAAGCATCACCGGCAGGGCCGGATTTGTGGGAAGGCATCCAAAGCCCAGGACTAGGGCGGAAAAATTACTTAAAGTTCATGGGGCGGGTGACAGGTTAACTGCACCTGTCACCCTTCATAAATATGATGCGCCCGTAAGCCGCTCGCTCTGCCTTATCAAGTCCGCAGCCGCCCGCCCCGCTTTGCTCTGTGACTGACTGTCATGTGAGCAGCAGGTCAGGTGGGAGCGGCTGCGATTACCGGCTATGAGGAGTATGTGTGTGGCATGAAGTAAAGCTGGAGGCTGGAGCAGAGCGAGTAAGTACAAAGAGAGCCTGCAGGCTGACTCTCGCTCGAGTCCCAGCCAGTCCAGCTGCCTTCTAGTGGTGTGGTGGTCAAGAGGCGGATCTCCTAGCCCCGTGATTACACCATGTGACAACAGCTCCTGGCTCACAGGAGTGTGTAGTGGATGGGAGTCTCGCGGTGCCGCTGGGGCTGATGGTTACATCCTCCAGTGCCCCAGTGTGCAGGGTCAGAGCCTCTATTGAAAAAAAGTTTCTCTGCTGCCAGCGCTGTGCACATTCCTCCAGCTTTCAGGTGTTTTCTTCTGCAGCCAGCTGTAAGTGAACAGAACTTCTTCTTCTGCATGTTAAAATAACAATATTTATCCTAGTGATGTTTACTGTGTCTTCTCCCCTTCCCCCCACCCTGGGGGAATCTTACTATTCCCCATACTCTGATTTGCTGTAGTCCCCTCTGTTGGGGCACTGTGGCCCTCTAATGCTCTACCCACTCCATGCCCTGTGATATCACCCTCCTACTCAGCTGTACACACAGCAGCCACAGCCGAGAGTGGCCAAACTGCGCATGCTCACTACATTCCGGGGTGCAGCTGCTGTGCATACCCATTAAGCTGCAAGAACCCCGTGCATGGCATGTGTGAGTGCTGGGAGGGTAGTGGCTTTTTGTCCTTAAACAGGGGGGAAAAGCTCTATTTTACTTGGGGTTTCTTCCAACCCCTTGTAGCCTTACAGGTCCTTCTGGTCCATTTCTTTGTCCCGCTGTCTCCAGCTCGCCCGCTAGACCAGTCATGGGCTACTGCGCATGCGACCCAGGCTGTGCGTCTATTCAGTCTGGATCATTCTGTGCATGAGCAGAATGCTCCCAGCCATGGGAGCACAAACAAGGAGATGCATGCGCTGTAGCCCACGACTGGCGATCTTTCAGAGGGGGATAGTGACACAACAAAGGGATCTGTAAGGCTACGGTGGGAGCTGAAAGAAGCCCCAGGTAAGCAAAATAGATATTTTCCCATCTCAGGTATGCTTTAAAATCACACTAACTAAAGCTCATTGTTTTCCTTTGTTGGGAGTAGGGATGCGTGTTCTGATTGGTACTGGTGTTCTGAATGCTTCTGAACAGATCTCAAATAACAGATAAACAGATCTCATAGTTGTGCATGGCAGCAGGAGGGGTTTAACTCACCCTTGCCGCTGCCTCTATGCGCTGCCCTTCATGTTGCATTTCAGCTCTCCAGTTACATCCACCTGACTGAAGGAGAAAGTAGCTGGAGAATGCACAGAAGCAGTGACAGGGTTAGTAAATATCTCCCACCGACACACACACATGCGCAACAGTTTAAATGTGAGTTCTGTTCGGAGGCATTCGGAACACTGGCACCTGTAATGCTGCTGGGAGGGGGGGGGGCGTGGTCTTTGATAGTGGGCCTTGGGCGGCAAAAAGTACAAATCCGGCCCTGATCACCGGCTGAACTGTTACACGGCAGAAAGATGCGAACTAAACTACATGTTGCAGATATTCCACTTCCTCAGTGTTCAGTACCTCTGCGGCCAGCAGTTGCTAAGACTGTTCAGCAGCAACAAGATAAAAGTAAGGCCTATACTGATCGCAAACGTGGTGCAAAAGAAGTGCACTTCCAGTGTGGAGATTTAGTTCGAGTTAAAAAACCCGGATTAATAAAACAGGGTCAATCCAGATTTTCTAACCCTCTTAAAGTGACCAGCCAACGAGGACCTTACACCTACAAGCTGTCTGATGGACGCACATGGAATGCCAGTCGTCTTGCGCCTGTTAGGCATGACTTTGCTGATGTTCCACTTGAGGCATTAAATCTACCTACCCCTACTGACAACCAAGAAACAGGTCACCAGGATCCTGAACCACCACCTTATACTCTAAGGATCCGAAAGCCTCCTGTGTGGACCAAGGACTACGTGATGTAGTTACATTGCAATGTACTTTATTGTGAAATGTATTTACACTTTTATTTCTTGTTTACTTTCTTGATAATGAGGTAAAGACTCTTTGTACTAAGAGGGGAATATGTGGTGTTCAGACCTCTGACCTGTAGGTGTCACTGTTGATGCTGACAGGTTAGGATTCTATGGTGTGTATGTTATTTCCTGTGTCTTTGTCTTGCTGGATTGAGAGGATTGTACAGCAGCATGTGTTCTGTGGCTGACATCTTGGAATAAAGCTTATAAAATCTACTCTGCTTTCTTACTGCAAGATACAACACCTACAACAGCTAATAAAAATTCACCTTTTGATTCTCAAAGGGAATATTTAAACTGCTACTATTCTTATACTGTTAATAGCAGATGCCTCAAACCTGGTACAGTCGGTCACTGGGAGACTGGGGTTCAAATTTAGAAAAGGGCGGAGCCACAAACAGCCAATCATATTTGTTTATTTTTCAGTGGGAATATACAAAGTATTGATACCAAGGACCCCAAAGCTAATGAATATGGTAATTGAGTGACTGTATGTCAAGGTTAGAAAAAGTGAGCAGCGCCAACAAAATAATTTTTTACATTGCAGGGTTCCCAAACTTGACACAATTGGCCATTGGAGGACTGGGATTAATATTCAGAAATGTGGGTGGATCCTATTGATTTTTGTAACGGTTGGGTGTAGCAACTCAGATGTCTGATTATATGGTGATCTGCAGAATCACCAATAATGCAGACGCTATACCTGATTATGTGGTGATCTGCAGAATCACCAATAATACAGACGCTATACCTGATTATGTGGTGATCTGCAGAATCACCAATAATACTAGTATAGCTAAGAGGGTGCTAAGAGTGTAGTGCTTGGTGCAACCGTAACTTTATTAGTTTTGCAAGACCTTACCAGAGGGACTGGTAAGGCACTAAAATACACAGACTGTAACCTAGTAATTAGGCGAGACCTCACCAGAGGGGCTGGTGAGGTACTATTATTACACAGACAATGTGACAGAGAACAAGCCCCAGCAACTGGTGATGCTGAGGGAATCTCCCGAGAAGCGGGTGATTCAGACTATACTACAACCTAGTGATCACCTGAGGAGCAGGCGATTAAGACTATACTGTAGTCTAGTGGACATCTGAGGAGCAGGTGTTACAAATAATACTGCAACTATTGATCACCTGAGGAGCAGGTGATTACGATACTAAGAATCCCTCACCAGAGGCTAGCCCACTGGTGAGGACAGAGTAGTCAGACAGGCAAGGTTCGGCAGCAGGGAGGTAAGTAACCGTACAGAATCGTGAGGCAAAGGGATAGGCAGAAGTACAGAAACGTTAGACAGGAAGCAAGGTCAGAGTATAGCCAGAATCATACACAGGTAATCAATAACAATATAACAATTCCTAGTCTAGGTGTGAAGTCCTTGGTTTCAACACCTGGGATCTAGTCTAAGGTCTGAGCGCTAACACGTAAGTATTCACGACAGCAGACAAGGACCGACTGACAAGCGAAGGCTTAAGAGGAAGAGGGAGACTCTCAGCCACTCCCACCTCGGATTACCGCCAATCCAAGATGGCGCCGGGTGCGGACGCCACGGCCACAGGGCTCCGGTCTTTTTTCTTTTTTTTCCCTTAATTTCTTCCCTCCTGCTCTTACCGACATCCTCCATCCGCCTGGGGGAGATGCAGAGGTCACAGACATGCACCGCAGGCTGGCATCGGCTGTGCGGCTGCTCGGCCACCGAGGAACTGACCCAGGGGTGCGCTCTCTAGCACGTGGATCATTCCTCCGTCCGCCGGGACCCGCGAGTGAGGAGGACGCGCTCTGTCTCCACCGGTCCGATTTCAGCATCCCGGGCAGGCAGATGAGTCGGGCCACCGCACCGGTTGCCAGGAAACCAGGACGCCGCATGAGGGGTGCCCCCTCTCCGGGTGCACCGCAGACTGCGAGGACAGCTAGAGTATTGGCTGCCGTCCCCCCTCCATTGACCCATCAGCTGCTGCAGCCCCGCAGCCGCCCATCTGAGCCGCATCCCTGTCGGTGAACTGCTGCCCCTGAGCATGCAGTCGCATCACGCGACTGCCAGGACACCACAGGGCCGATCAGCTGTAGCGGCCACCGCCACCCACGTGGAGCGACCATGGGCCCAGGCAAGGCACAGCTTCGCCCTGCCGTTCACCACCGCCGCCTGGAATGCCAGCTGGAAGCATTCAGGATGCCTCCCCATCTGTCCAAACCGCAGGGGAGACCACACCAATCCCAGGGGGCACATAGCTGCTGCCCTGATCGGCCTGTTCAGCTGAGCAGCTGCCGCATCCACATGGAGCAACCATCACAGGCCCAGGCACCACTGATTTGCCCTGCCTCTTCCTCAGGACCACTGGGCCCCTCTGCCTGCAACCACCAGCATATGGACTCTGGACCACCTCGGTTGGGCAGCAAGCCAGGGATTTGCTTAAGCGTGGCTGAAGCACACGGTGACCGATTGTCGGTCTGTACCAGGGGTGTCTTAATCTGTTCAATCTGCAGCCTCTGCCTCTCTCCTCTCGCTTTAGTTCTCTCTCCTTCTTTCCTCATTTTCTCTTTTTGCTATCCCTTCTCTCTTTCTCTCTCCACTCTTTACCAGGACACTCTGCTGTCCGCCTCTATCATGATTCCCCTCAGTTTCCTCTCTACTTTCGTGGACAAGTGGAGCACCTGTCTTGTTGGGAGCGTGTCGCTGTGTTGCGTCCAGTGCCGAAAATGGCAGCGCTCAGATCAGCTCTCAGGCTGCTCCTCCAGTCCCACTCTTTTCTGTTCCTGCTATCATTGTATGTCCTGCTATGTTTGTATTACGTTAACTGTACGTGCTGTAATGTTCTGTTTTTGCTTTTTATTTTGCTTTTGTTGTTTATACGTATACGTATGTACCATGCTTAACTGTATATGACGCTTTGCTCAATTGTACGCACAAGCTGTAATGTTGTCCTGTGTATGCTTGTCCCATGTCTATGTTTGTCCCATGTTTAATCGTGCTCTTTTCTTGTTTTCATCAACGACCCTGTATGCGCCAAAACCAATTCCGGGTACAACTCACCGTTGTACTTGGCGAAATAAATTCTGATTCTGATTCTGAGAGTCATCCCTGACGTCAGTCGACCGGCAGGTCAGCTTATGCGCCTTCTACTAAGATAAAGGTCCTGTCTCCGTGCGCGCCCGCGCGAGACAGCTAACCTATGTGCAAATGACAAGACTGGTCTCGGCGTGTTAGACGCCGAGAGTAGGAAGCCAGGCTGGGTGCAGGGAATGGCGGCAGCGGCGGTGGCAGCGGCGGAGATACCCTGCCCGCTCGCCGCTGCCGACCTCCCAAGTGTTACAATTTTTAAGGGAAATATTAAAGCTGCTTGAAACCTGCTACAGTCGGTTGTTAAGTGACTGGGGTACAAATTCACTAAAGGGGCGGAGCCACAAACAGCCAATCAGATTTCTTTGCTGGATAAACTGCCTCCATTAGCACAATTTTGGTGCCAGTAACCCGAAAGCTCACAAAGTTGGTGTAACGATTGGTGTCAGCAACAGATATTTCTGATTATTGGTGATCTGCAGTATCACCAATAATACAGATGCTATACCTGATTATATGGTGATCTGCAGATTGCAGAATCACCAATAATACTACTATAGCCTGACACGTGACAACCAGTGAAGGATCGTGTTTATGTGTAACAATAATGCAGATGAGGGAGCCTACCCGAGGAGCGGGTGACTCAGCCTGCAGCTGACGCTCACCTAATGGCGACGTGAGTCACACAGTACTGCAGGCAGGAGGGCTAATGTGAGTAATGTAATATTGCTGGATAACTGATCACCTATGGAGCAAGTGATTCAGAGTGTACTGCAGCCCGGTAGTGTTTGGTGCACAGTATAAGGAGAGAACCACAGTAGAGCTGAACTCAAGCTCTCTTGAAAAACAGAAAGAGCGGACTGTCGTGCAGCCTAGGAGTAGTTGATACAATTGGTACTGAAGCCTGTTTTGATTCAGGCGTTACTGCAGCCTAGACTTGAGTGACACAGACAGTACTGCAGCCTAATGGCGAGTGACACAGATAGTACTGCAGCCTAATGGCAAGTGACACAGATAGTACTGCAGCCTAATGGTGAATGCCACAGATAGTACTGCAGCCTAGTGGCGAGTGACACAGATAGTACTGCAGCCTAGGATACCTGAGGAGCAGGTATCATGCCTAGAGAGCAGTATCCTACACCCAGAAGATTGGTGCAGGAGACTGATTCCCCTCACTGGTGGCAGGGCCCACCAGTGTGGATAGAGTGGTCAGACAGGCAGAGTTTGGCAACGAGCAGACAGACAAAGTACAGAATCGGAAGACTGATTCAACGTCAGGGACAGGCAGGGTCGGCAACGTGAATCAGATAGACAGAGGTACAGAATCGACAAACAGAAGAATAGTCAGAGGAAGCAACAGGTCATAACAAATAAACAATGCACTAGTACTTTAAAGCTATCAACAGAATCTAGCTAAGTGTGAATTCCCAGCTCTGGCTGGTTCTAACACATCTTGGGAACTGACTGGGGTCTGAGAGCTAACACAATATAGCATACGCAACAGCAGACACGGAGCTACTGACAGGCCTGCTCTATATATACCCAGCAAGCTCCACAGCGCCGCCCCAATCCTTCAGCCAATCCGGATGCTAGCTGGAGTCAGCTGACCGCGTGATCAGCTGACTCCTCTCTTAGCTGCATAAAGGTCCTGCCGCTCTGCTCGCGCACGCGTAGCCCTTAACCTGTGAGCAATGGAAGGACCAGGCAAAGTCTCAGAATGTAACTGCGCGGCAGAGGCCGCCGGCTTATACGCGGAGATAGCCGCCATGCCGCTTGTCTCCACGGCGGCATCTCCGCTATTCTTTACAGTTGGTCATTGAGTGACTGTGTGTCCAGGTTACAAAAACTGGGTGGAGTCAACAACAGATTTTTCTGGGAAAATATAAACTGCAGCCCTTCTTACACTGTTTATGGCAGGGTTCTCAGACTTTGCACATGTGGTCACTGGGTGACTGAGATTAATATTCAGGGAAGTGGGTGGAGTCTATAATAGCCAATCAAAATTCACCTGTTGATTTTCAAGGGGAATATTTAAATTGCTGCCATTTTTACATTGTTAATAGCAGATGCCTCAAACCTGCTACAGTTGGTCATTGGGTGACTGGGGTTCAAATGCTGGAGAGGGGTGGATCCACAAACAGCCTATCTGATTTGTTTAATTTCTATGGGAATATACAAATTATTGATGCCAAGGACCCCAAAGCTCACAAACTTGGTCATTGAGTGTTTGTGCGTTAGGGTTAGAAGAAGTGGGCGGAACCAACACCTGTCAAATACATACCCGGGCAATGCCGGGTCATCAGTGGGTGGAGACAAATACAATTTCACTGGGAAAATGTAAACTGCAGCCATTCTTACACTGTTAATGGCAGGGTTCTTAAACTTTGCACAGTTGGTCATTGGGTGACTGGGATTAATAGTCAGAAAAGTGGTTGGGGCCTACAAAAGCAAATCAAAATTCACCTATTGTTTTTTAAGGGGAATATTTAATTGCTGACATTCTTGCACTGCTAAAGGCAAAGGCCTCAAACCTAAAACAGTTGGTCATTGGGTGACTGGGGTTCAAATTCAGAAAAAGGGGTGGAGCTCACAAACTTCATCACAAACGTCAGTGAGTAATTGTGCATTAGGGTTAGAAAAAGTGGGCGGAGCCAACACCAGCCAAAAAAATACCCGGGCAATGCCGGGCAATCAGCCAGTAAGTAATAAAGTAGTCCAAAATTCAATCACAGTGATAAAATTATGTATTATCCTTTATTGAAAAACTTTACCAACAGAAAACAACATTAAAAACAATTAAAATCTCCCAAAGGTCTAATTGTTATCACAGTTCACACAACAATGCTGTTAATCAGTGTTTGCATACAGAGTGCTAATCAATTTCAATAGTAATACAACATAGTATGATTGCTGCAGAGAGAACTTCTGATCTAATCTATCTCCCGAGGACAGAACCTTTGATCCGATCTATCTCCTGAGGAGAGAACCTCTGTTCCGATCTATCTCCTGAGGAGAGAACCTCTGTTCCGATCTATCTCCTGAGGAAGGAACCTCTTGTAATGATCGCTGCTGCAGCAGCTATTGCTGGAAGTAGTGCTGCAGCTCAGGCAGTTCTGATGTCTTTCCATGCAAGCTGCATAGCCTTGTCTGTCTTTCCCTGCTGTCAGCTTGTGACTGATTATCATTCACCTGTGTGGGAATCTGCATGTCTGCTCCCATTGGATGACCTCAGTATAAAGATCTGCTTCCTGCAGGGTTTCCTTGGGTTTTCATAGCTTCAGCTTAAGCCTGTCTTGCTGTCGCTTTAGCCCCCGATCGTGTTTCTTGTTAAAGATACTTTGCTGGTCTTTGCATCATATATTGGTTCATTGCCAATATATATGCATACCAGCACGTTTATTATTTTCCTTGTATTTGTGTTACGTTGATATATCAGTGTTGCTGATATATACGTACACGAACTGTTTATTTCCTGTGTTCAGTTAGTCAGTTTTCCAGCACGTTTTGGTAGTTTGCGCGTACCGTGAGCACCCGTGCTGAGCTAGTTATCCTGTTCCTGGTACCGTTTGTGGATTGCGTTCATCTCTGCGAAGAGATAACGAATCCTTCTGAATCCTGTCCTGTTACCGTTTGTGGATTGCGTTCATCTCTGCGAAGAGATAGCGAATCCTTCTGAGCCCTGTTCCCTGTTTTGCTCCAGTGTTAGTCAGCGTTCCTGCTTATGTCATATATCGGTTCATTGCCGATATATACATATGTTAGTCAGACGTTACAAATAGTTTCATTGATAGCTGTAATTGTAATACGCTAGGAAAACATACTTATTGTATATTTATCTGTGTTACGTTTATCTATCTTAATCCTGCTATTTTCTGACTATCCTGTCCTGTCTTTGTGAGGCACGCCATCGCCGCATCGCATTGGCTGCCTCATTCCAGTCTGTCTGGTTTTGGACGCTTGCTGTCGCTAAGTAGCCGCTAGCTAGCAAGCGTTCATTCTGTCTACCTGTCCTGATCTCCTCAGTTCTGGTTTGTGCGCTCAGCGCTACTTTGCGCTGAGACGTTATAACGAAAGCATTGTTTGTGGCTGTCAGATCTGCACCGGCTCTGTGCGCCACAATCTCCTATTGGAGTCAGTCCTCCCCTCCACTATACTAGGGATAGCCTGTTTCCTGGTGCTAGTGTGTGTACCTCCTCCACGCCAGCTCATGCGTTGCATGCTGACTGTGGAGAATACACCACCAAGCCTTACACCTCTGTTCCGATCTATCTCCCGAGGAAGGAACCTCTGATCTGATCTATCTCCTGAGGACAGAACCTCTGATCCAATCTATCTCCTGAGGACAGAACCTCTGATCCGATCTATCTCCTGAGGAGAGAACCTCTGTTCCGATCTATCTCCTGAGGACAGAACCTCTGACCTGATCTATCTCCCGAGGAGAGAACCTCTAAACTGATCTATCTCCCAAGGACAGAGCCACTGGTCTGATCTATCTCCCGAGGACAGAACCTCTGATCTGATCTATCTCCTGAGGACAGAACCTCTGATCTGATCTATCTCCAGTCCTGAGGACGGAATCTCTGATCCGATCTATCTCCCGAGGACAGAACCTCTGATCTGATCTGATCTATCTCCTGAGGACAGAACCTCTGATCTGATTTATCTCCCGAGGACAGAACCTCTGATCTGATCTATCTCCGGAGGACAGAACCTCTGATCTGATCTATCTCCTGAGGACAGAACCTCTGTTCCGATCTATGCCCTGAGGATAGAACCTCAGTTCCGATCTATGTCCTGAGGACAGAACCTCTGTTCCTATCTATGTCCTGAGGACAGAACCTCTGATCTGATCAATCTCCCGAGGACAGAACCTCTGATCCGATCTATGTCCTGAAGACAGAACCTCTGATCCGATCTACGTCCTGAGGACAGAACCTCTCATCTGATCTATGTCCTGAGGACAGAACCTCTGTTCCTATCTATGTCCTGAGGACAGAACCTCTGTTCCTATCTATGTCCTGAGGACAGAACCTCTGATCCGATCTATCTCCTGAGGACAGAACCTCTGATCCGATCTATGCCCTGAGGATAGAACCTCAGTTCCGATCTATGTCCTGAGGACAGAACCTCTGTTCCTATCTATGTCCTGAGGACAGAACCTCTGATCTGATCAATCTCCCGAGGACAGAACCTCTGATCCAATCTATGTCCTGAAGACAGAACCTCTGATCCGATCTATGTCCGGAGGACAGAACCTCTCATCTGATCTATGTCCTGAGGACAGAACCTCTGTTCCTATCTATGTCCTGAGTACAGAACCTCTGTTCCTATCTATGTCCTGAGGAAAGAACCTCTGATCCGATCTATGTCCTGAAGACAGAACCTCTGATCCGATCTATGTCCTGAGGACAGAACCTCTCATCTGATCTATGTCCTGAGGACAGAACGTCTGTTCCTATCTATGTCCTGAGGACAGAACCTCTGTTCCTATCTATGTCCTGAGGACAGAACCTCTAATCCAATCTATCTCCTGAGGACAGAACCTCTGATCCGATCTATCTCCTGAGGACAGAACCTCTGATCTGATATATCTCCCGAGGACAGAACCTCTGTTCCGATCTATGTCCTGAGGACAGAACCTCTGTTCCGATCCATATCCTGAGGACAGAACCTCTGTTCCTATCTATGTCCTGAGGACAGAACCTCTGATCCAATCTATCTCCTGAGGACAGAACCTCTGATCTGATCAATCTCCCAAGGACAGAACCTCTGATCGATCTATGTCCTGAAGACAGAACCTCTGATCCGATCTATGTCCTGAGGACAGAACCTCTCATCTGATCTATGTCCTGAGGACAGAACCTCTGTTCCTATCTATGTCCTGAGGACAGAACCTCTGTTCCTATCTATGTCCTGAGGACAGAACCTCTGTTCCTATCTATGTCCTGAGGACAGAACCTCTGATCCGATCTATCTCCTGAGGACAGAACCTCTGATCCGATCTATCTCCTGAGGACAGAACCTCTGATCCGATCTATCTCCTGAGGACAGAACCTCTGATCTGATCTATCTCCCGAGGACAGAACCTCTGTTCCGATCTATGTCCTGAGGACAGAACCTCTGTTCCTATCTATGTCCTGAGGACAGAACCTCTGATCTGATCTATCTCCTGAGGACAGAACCTCTGATCCGATCTATGTCCTAAAGACAGAACCTCTGATCCGATCTATCTCCTGAGGACAGAACCTCTGATCTGATCTATCTCCCGAGGACAGAACCTCTGTTCCGATCTATGTCCTGAGGACAGAACCTCTGTTCCTATCTATGTCCTGAGGACAGAACCTCTGATCTGATCTATCTCCCGAGGACAGAACCTCTGATCCGATCTATGTCCTGAGGACAGAACCTCTGTTCCTATCTATGTCCTGAGGACAGAACCTCTGTTCCTATCTATGTCCTGAGGACAGAACCTCTGATCCGATCTATCTCCTGAGGACAGAATCCCTGATCTGATTTATCTCTCGAGGACAGAACCTCTGTTCCGATCTATCTCCCGAGGACAGAACCTCTGATCCGATCTATGTCCTGAGGAAAGAACCTCTGATCTGATCTATCTCTCGAGGACAGAACCTCTGATCTGATCTATCTCCTGAGGACAGAACCTCTGTTCCTATCTATGTCCTGAGGACAGAACCTCTGATCTGATCTATCTCTCGAGGACAGAACCTCTGATCTGATCTATCTCCTGAGGACAGAACCTCTGTTCCTATCTATCTCCTGAGGACAGAACCTTTGATCCGATCTATGTCCTGAGGACAGAACCTCTGATCCAATCTATCTCCTGAGAACAGAACCTCTGATCCGATCTATGCCCTGAGGATAGAACCTCAGTTCCGATCTATGTCCTGAGGACAGAACCTCTGTTCCTATCTATGTCCTGAGGACAGAACC
Organism: Hyperolius riggenbachi; assembly: GCF_040937935.1. Taxonomy (NCBI): domain Eukaryota; kingdom Metazoa; phylum Chordata; class Amphibia; order Anura; family Hyperoliidae; genus Hyperolius; species Hyperolius riggenbachi. Next base: position 447,661,344 of record NC_090650.1, on the reverse strand, counting down.
TCTGTTCCTATCTATCTCCCGAGGAAGGAACCTCTGATCTGATCTATGTCCTGAGGACAGAACCTCTGATCCAAACTATCTCCTGAGGACAGAACCTCTGATCCGATCTATCTACTGAGGACAGAACCTCTGATCTGATCTATCTCCCGAGGACAGAACCTCTGATCTGATCTATCTCCCGAGGACAGAACCTCTGATCTGATCTATCTCCCGAGGACAGAACCTCTGTTCCTATCTATGTCCTGAGGACAGAACCTCTGATCTGATCTATCTCCTGAGGACAGAACCTCTGTTCCTATCTATGTCCTGAGGACAGAACCTCTGATCTGATCTATCTCCCGAGGAAGGAACCTCTGTTCCTATCTATCTCCCGAGGACAGAACCTCTGTTCCTATCTATGTCCTGAGGACAGAACCTCTGAGCTGATCTATCTCCCGAGGAAGGAACCTCTGTTCCTATCTATCTCCCGAGGACAGAACCTCTGTTCCTATCTATCTCCCGAGGACAGAACCTCTGTTCCTATCTATGTCCTGAGGACAGAACCTCTGTTCCTATCTATGTCCTGAGGACAGAACCTCTGTTCCTATCTATGTCCTGAGGACAGAACCTCTGATCCGATCTATCTCCTGAGGACAGAACCTCTGATCCGATCTTTGCCCTGAGGATAGAACCTCAGTTCCGATCTATGTCCTGAGGACAGAACCTCTGTTCCTATCTATGTCCTGAGGACAGAACCTCTGATCTGATCAATTTCCCGAGGACACAACCTCTGATCCGATCTATGTCCTGAAGACAGAACCTCTGATCCGATCTATGTCCGGAGGACAGAACCTCTCATCTGATCTATGTCCTGAGGACAGAACCTCTGTTCCTATCTATGTCCTGAGGACAGAATCTCTGTTCCTATCTATGTCCTGAGGAAAGAACCTCTGATCCGATCTATGTCCTGAAGACAGAACCTCTGATCCGATCTATGTCCTGAGGACAGAACCTCTGATCCGATCTATGTCCGGAGGACAGAACCTCTCATCTGATCTATGTCCTGAGGACAGAACCTCTGTTCCTATCTATGTCCTGAGGACAGAATCTCTGTTCCTATCTATGTCCTGAGGAAAGAACCTCTGATCCGATCTATGTCCTGAAGACAGAACCTCTGATCCGATCTATGTCCTGAGGACAGAACCTCTCATCTGATCTATGTCCTGAGGACAGAACGTCTGTTCCTATCTATGTCCTGAGGACAGAACCTCTGTTCCTATCTATGTCCTGAGGACAGAACCTCTGATCCAATCTATCTCCTGAGGACAGAACCTCTGATCCGATCTTTCTCCTGAGGACAGAACCTCTGATCCGATCTATCTCCTGAGGACAGAACCTCTGATCTGATATATCTCCCGAGGACAGAACCTCTGTTCCGATCTATGTCCTGAGGACAGAACCTCTGTTCCTATCTATGTCCTGAGGACAGAACCTCTGTTCCTATCTATGTCCTGAGGACAGAACCTCTGATCCGATCTATCTCCTAAGGACAGAACCTCTGATCCGATCTATACCCTGAGGATAGAACGTCAGTTCCGATTTATGTCCTGAGGACAGAACCTCTGTTCCTATCTATGTCCTGAGGACAGAACCTCTGATCCAATCTATCTCCTGAGGACAGAACCTCTGATCTGATCAATCTCCCAAGGACAGAAGAGAACCTCTGATCGATCTATGTCCTGAAGACAGAACCTCTGATCCGATCTATGTCCTGAGGACAGAACCTCTGATCTGATCTATGTCCTGAGGACAGAACCTCTGTTCCTATCTATGTCCTGAGGACAGAACCTCTGATCTGATCTATCTCCCGAGGACAGAACCTCTGATCTGATCTATCTCCCGAGGACAGAACCTCTGTTTCTATCTATGTCCTGAGGACAGAACCTCTGATCTGATCTATCTCCTGAGGACAGAACCTCTGTTCCTATCTATGTCCTGAGGACAGAACCTCTGATCTGATCTATCTCCCGAGGAAGGAACCTCTGTTCCTATCTATCTCCCGAGGACAGAACCTCTGTTCCTATCTATGTCCTGAGGACAGAACCTCTGAGCTGATCTATCTCCCGAGGAAGGAACCTCTGTTCCTATCTATCTCCCGAGGACAGAACCTCTGTTCCTATCTATCTCCTGAGGACAGAACCTCTGATCCGATCTTTGCCCTGAGGATAGAACCTCAGTTCCGATCTATGTCCTGAGGACAGAACCTCTGTTCCTATCTATGTCCTGAGGACAGAACCTCTGATCTGATCAATTTCCCGAGGACACAACCTCTGATCCGATCTATGTCCTGAAGACAGAACCTCTGATCCGATCTATGTCCGGAGGACAGAACCTCTCATCTGATCTATGTCCTGAGGACAGAACCTCTGTTCCTATCTATGTCCTGAGGACAGAATCTCTGTTCCTATCTATGTCCTGAGGAAAGAACCTCTGATCCGATCTATGTCCTGAAGACAGAACCTCTGATCCGATCTATGTCCTGAGGACAGAACCTCTCATCTGATCTATGTCCTGAGGACAGAACGTCTGTTCCTATCTATGTCCTGAGGACAGAACCTCTGTTCCTATCTATGTCCTGAGGACAGAACCTCTGATCCAATCTATCTCCTGAGGACAGAACCTCTGATCCGATCTTTCTCCTGAGGACAGAACCTCTGATCCGATCTATCTCCTGAGGACAGAACCTCTGATCTGATATATCTCCCGAGGACAGAACCTCTGTTCCGATCTATGTCCTGAGGACAGAACCTCTGTTCCTATCTATGTCCTGAGGACAGAACCTCTGTTCCTATCTATGTCCTGAGGACAGAACCTCTGATCCGATCTATCTCCTGAGGACAGAACCTCTGATCCGATCTATACCCTGAGGATAGAACGTCAGTTCCGATTTATGTCCTGAGGACAGAACCTCTGTTCCTATCTATGTCCTGAGGACAGAACCTCTGATCCAATCTATCTCCTGAGGACAGAACCTCTGATCTGATCAATCTCCCAAGGACAGAAGAGAACCTCTGATCGATCTATGTCCTGAAGACAGAACCTCTGATCCGATCTATGTCCTGAGGACAGAACCTCTGATCTGATCTATGTCCTGAGGACAGAACCTCTGTTCCTATCTATGTCCTGAGGACAGAACCTCTGATCTGATCTATCTCCCGAGGACAGAACCTCTGATCTGATCTATCTCCCGAGGACAGAACCTCTGTTTCTATCTATGTCCTGAGGACAGAACCTCTGATCTGATCTATCTCCTGAGGACAGAACCTCTGTTCCTATCTATGTCCTGAGGACAGAACCTCTGATCTGATCTATCTCCCGAGGAAGGAACCTCTGTTCCTATCTATCTCCCGAGGACAGAACCTCTGTTCCTATCTATGTCCTGAGGACAGAACCTCTGAGCTGATCTATCTCCCGAGGAAGGAACCTCTGTTCCTATCTATCTCCCGAGGACAGAACCTCTGTTCCTATCTATCTCCTGAGGACAGAACCTCTGATCCGATCTTTGCCCTGAGGATAGAACCTCAGTTCCGATCTATGTCCTGAGGACAGAACCTCTGTTCCTATCTATGTCCTGAGGACAGAACCTCTGATCTGATCAATTTCCCGAGGACACAACCTCTGATCCGATCTATGTCCTGAAGACAGAACCTCTGATCCGATCTATGTCCGGAGGACAGAACCTCTCATCTGATCTATGTCCTGAGGACAGAACCTCTGTTCCTATCTATGTCCTGAGGACAGAATCTCTGTTCCTATCTATGTCCTGAGGAAAGAACCTCTGATCCGATCTATCTCCTGAGGACAGAACCTCTGATCCGATCTTTCTCCTGAGGACAGAACCTCTGATCCGATCTATCTCCTGAGGACAGAACCTCTGAACTGATATATCTCCCGAGGACAGAACCTCTGTTCCGATCTATGTCCTGAGGACAGAACCTCTGTTCCTATCTATGTCCTGAGGACAGAACCTCTGTTCCTATCTATGTCCTGAGGACAGAACCTCTGATCCGATCTATCTCCTGAGGACAGAACCTCTGATCCGATCTATACCCTGAGGATAGAACGTCAGTTCCGATTTATGTCCTGAGGACAGAACCTCTGTTCCTATCTATGTCCTGAGGACAGAACCTCTGATCCAATCTATCTCCTGAGGACAGAACCTCTGATCTGATCAATCTCCCAAGGACAGAAGAGAACCTCTGATCGATCTATGTCCTGAAGACAGAACCTCTGATCCGATCTATGTCCTGAGGACAGAACCTCTCATCTGATCTATGTCCTGAGGACAGAACCTCTGTTCCTATCTATGTCCTGAGGACAGAACCTCTGTTCCTATCTATGTCCTGAGGACAGAACCTCTGATCCGATCTATCTCCTGAGGACAGAACCTCTGATCCGATCTATCTCCTGAGGACAGAACCTTTGATCCGATCTATCTCCTGAGGACAGAACCTCTGATCTGATCTATCTCCCGAGGACAGAACCTCTGTTCCGATCTATGTCCTGAGGACAGAACCTCTGTTCCTATCTATGTCCTGAGGACAGAACCTCTGATCTGATCTATCTCCCGAGGACAGAACCTCTGATCCGATCTATGTCCTGAAGACAGAACCTCTGATCCGATCTATCTCCTGAGGACAGAACCTCTGATCTGATCTATCTCCCGAGGACAGAACCTCTGTTCCGATCTATGTCCTGAGGACAGAACCTCTGATCTGATCTATCTCCCGAGGAAGGAACCTCTGTTCCTATCTATCTCCCGAGGACAGAACCTCTGTTCCTATCTATGTCCTGAGGACAGAACCTCTGAGCTGATCTATCTCCCGAGGAAGGAACCTCTGTTCCTATCTATCTCCCGAGGACAGAACCTCTGTTCCTATCTATCTCCTGAGGACAGAACCTCTGATCCGATCTTTGCCCTGAGGATAGAACCTCAGTTCCGATCTATGTCCTGAGGACAGAACCTCTGTTCCTATCTATGTCCTGAGGACAGAACCTCTGATCTGATCAATTTCCCGAGGACACAACCTCTGATCCGATCTATGTCCTGAAGACAGAACCTCTGATCCGATCTATGTCCGGAGGACAGAACCTCTCATCTGATCTATGTCCTGAGGACAGAACCTCTGTTCCTATCTATGTCCTGAGGACAGAATCTCTGTTCCTATCTATGTCCTGAGGAAAGAACCTCTGATCCGATCTATGTCCTGAAGACAGAACCTCTGATCCGATCTATGTCCTGAGGACAGAACCTCTCATCTGATCTATGTCCTGAGGACAGAACGTCTGTTCCTATCTATGTCCTGAGGACAGAACCTCTGTTCCTATCTATGTCCTGAGGACAGAACCTCTGATCCAATCTATCTCCTGAGGACAGAACCTCTGATCCGATCTTTCTCCTGAGGACAGAACCTCTGATCCGATCTATCTCCTGAGGACAGAACCTCTGAACTGATATATCTCCCGAGGACAGAACCTCTGTTCCGATCTATGTCCTGAGGACAGAACCTCTGTTCCTATCTATGTCCTGAGGACAGAACCTCTGTTCCTATCTATGTCCTGAGGACAGAACCTCTGTTCCTATCTATGTCCTGAGGACAGAACCTCTGATCCGATCTATCTCCTGAGGACAGAACCTCTGATCCGATCTATACCCTGAGGATAGAACGTCAGTTCCGATTTATGTCCTGAGGACAGAACCTCTGTTCCTATCTATGTCCTGAGGACAGAACCTCTGATCCAATCTATCTCCTGAGGACAGAACCTCTGATCTGATCAATCTCCCAAGGACAGAAGAGAACCTCTGATCGATCTATGTCCTGAAGACAGAACCTCTGATCCGATCTATGTCCTGAGGACAGAACCTCTCATCTGATCTATGTCCTGAGGACAGAACCTCTGTTCCTATCTATGTCCTGAGGACAGAACCTCTGTTCCTATCTATGTCCTGAGGACAGAACCTCTGATCCGATCTATCTCCTGAGGACAGAACCTCTGATCCGATCTATCTCCTGAGGACAGAACCTTTGATCCGATCTATCTCCTGAGGACAGAACCTCTGATCTGATCTATCTCCCGAGGACAGAACCTCTGTTCCGATCTATGTCCTGAGGACAGAACCTCTGTTCCTATCTATGTCCTGAGGACAGAACCTCTGATCTGATCTATCTCCCGAGGACAGAACCTCTGATCCGATCTATGTCCTGAAGACAGAACCTCTGATCCGATCTATCTCCTGAGGACAGAACCTCTGATCTGATCTATCTCCCGAGGACAGAACCTCTGTTCCGATCTATGTCCTGAGGACAGAACCTCTGTTCCTATCTATGTCCTGAGGACAGAACCTCTGATCTGATCTATCTCCCGAGGACAGAACCTCTGATCCGATCTATGTCCTGAGGACAGAACCTCTGTTCCTATCTATGTCCTGAGGACAGAACCTCTGTTCCTATCTATGTCCTGAGGACAGAACCTCTGATCCGATCTATCTCCTGAGGACAGAATCCCTGATCTGATTTATCTCTCGAGGACAGAACCTCTGTTCCGATCTATCTCCCGAGGACAGAACCTCTGATCCGATCTATGTCCTGAGGAAAGAACCTCTGATCTGATCTATCTCTCGAGGATAGAACCTCTGATCTGATCTATCTCCTGAGGACAGAACCTCTGTTCCTATCTATGTCCTGAGGACAGAACCTCTGATCTGATCTATCTCCCGAGGACAGAACCTCTGATCCGATCTATGTCCTGAGGACAGAACCTCTGTTCCTATCTATGTCCTGAGGACAGAACCTCTGTTCCTATCTATGTCCTGAGGACAGAACCTCTGATCCGATCTATCTCCTGAGGACAGAATCCCTGATCTGATTAATCTCTCGAGGACAGAACCTCTGTTCCGATCTATCTCCCGAGGACAGAACCTCTGATCCGATCTATGTCCTGAGGAAAGAACCTCTGATCTGATCTATCTCTCGAGGACAGAACCTCTGATCTGATCTATCTCCTGAGGACAGAACCTCTGTTCCTATCTATGTCCTGAGGACAGAACCTCTGATCTGATCTATCTCTCGAGGACAGAACCTCTGATCTGATCTATCTCCTGAGGACAGAACCTCTGTTCCTATCTATGTCCTGAGGACAGAACCTCTGATCTGACCTATCTCCCGAGGACAGAATCTCTGTTCCTATCTATCTCCTGAGGACAGAACCTCTGATCCGATCTATGTCCTGAGGACAGAACCTCTGATCCAATCTATCTCCTGAGGACAGAACCTCTGATCCGATCTATGCCCTGAGGATTGAACCTCAGTTCCGATCTATGTCCTGAGGACAGAACTAGTGGTGCTCAAATACCCCTTTTTAAAATTCAAGTTTGGTCGAATTCGAATAGTAAATTATTCGAGGTCAGTCGAATATTCGAGTCGAATAATTTTTACTATTCGATTCGACCTCGGACTTCGAGCTCACTATTCGAGTCGGTATTCGAGCTCATTATTCGAGCTGACTATTCGAATTGGCCTTAAATAGCTTCCAACACTTGTTTTGAGGGTGAATGATGCAAGAAACATCTTTTTTTCCAAGTAACAACAGCAAGTGATTATGTGGGGATGTTGCTTTAAAAAAAAAAAGGTGAAAAGAGAAGTTGTGTCCAGAATTTTGTTCAGTACTGTATATACTTCTTCTTCTTCTTCTTCTTTATCTTCTATCTTCTTCTTCTTCTATATCTTCTTCTTCTATATCTTCTTCTTCTATATCTTCTTCTATATCTTCTTCTTCTTCTATATTGTCTTCTTCTTCTTCTTCTTCTTCATCTTCTTCTTCTTCATCTTCTTCATCTTCTTCATCATCATCTTCTTCATCTTCTTCATCATCATCTTCTTCTTCTTCTCCTTCTTCTTCTTCTTCTTCATCTTCTTCTTCTTCATCTTCTTCATCTTCATCTTCTTCATCTTCTTCTTCTTCATCTTCTTCTTCATTTTCTTCTTCTTCATCTTCTTCTTCTTCTCCTTCTTCTTCTTCTTCTTCATCTTCTTCTTCTTCAACTTCTTCTTCTTCATCTTCTTCATCTTCTTCTATATCGTCTTCTTCTTCACTTATTTCTCTTCTTAATTTTTTTTTTTACAGAAATGCAGCTATTTTTGAGCGTAACAAATAGCTGGTGGCGCACGCATGTTGGAAGCGCCATTGTATGTGCTCCCTGGCAGTGGAAACACACAGACAGCAGGAGGTAAATTCAGCAGCAGGAGGAGGAGGATGAGTGTGTGGCAGCAGGCAGTCAATGAGGCAGGCAGCGTGACATAATAGCCCTGGTACCTAGCGGTGATACCAGGGCTGTAAATAAACACAACAGGAGGTCCCAGACAGCGGTCGTGCAGCCCACATCGTGTCCAATACACAACTGGGACAACACAGTTTTCAACCCGGGCACTTCAGAAAAATTAAACCTTTTTTTTTTTTTAATGGTTTTTTGGTTTTGTTTGTACAACCAATTACACAGATATATAGCTATTGTTTGACGTAATAGCTGGTGGCAGAGTGGCAGCAGAATGTAATTCTGTGTACCCTGGCAGTGGGAAACACAGACAGACAGCAGAAGGGCAGTACACAGCAGCCCACTGTAGGTGTAAAATGTGTGGCTGCAGGCGACGTAATAGTCAAACTGAACCAGGCTGGCTTAGTGAGCAAGAGCCAGGAGGTGGTAAAGGGTGGTAAGGCACATTAACGATGGTTCTTAGCCAGTTCATGTCCCCCTCTCGCCGACAACAGGGGCCAGGAACTCGCCTTCCACCCACGCCTGGTTCATCTTGAGAAACGTCAGTCTGTCCACAGACTTGTGAGACAGACGTGAGCGTTTCTCGGTGACCACGCCACCAGCTGCACTGAAGCAGCGCTCGGACAGCACGCTGGAAGGGGGGCAGGACAGCACTTCCAGGGCGTACTGCGCCAGCTCGCTCCAGATCTCCAGGCGCTTGACCCAATACTCCATGGGATCAACAGGGGCATCGCTGTCAAGCCCGCTGTAGGACCCCATGTAGTCAGCCACCATGCGGGTCAGGCGCTGGCTGTGACCGGAGGAGGATGCTGCTGCATCATGCACCTCCTCTCTAGTCACTGCTGCCGGAGCCTCTACAGTCCTGTAGAGCTAGTGGCTGAGAGACAGCAGGTCTGTGGGGCGCTTGCTGCTGGATGCAGGCACCTGCTGCTGCCTCTGTGCTGGCTGCTGGACAGTGGGGGTGGAAGGCTGGGGGAAGGCTTCCTCCAAGCGCTCAACAAGGGCCTGCTGCAAGCTCCTTATTTGTTGCGCTGGGTCTCCTCCTGCAGGCGGCAGGAACTGGCTCAACTTCCCCTTGAGGCGTGGGTCCAACATCATGCTGATCCAGATGTCCTCCCTCTGCTTCATCTGGATCACCCTGGGGTCCTTGCGCAGGCACGCCAGCATGTGCGCTGCCATTGGGAAGAGGCGGGCCACGTGTGCTGGCACATCGACGGCAGTGCTGTCCTCCTCATCCTCCTCCTCTGCCGCCTCATCCTCTCTCCACCCCCGCACCAACTCAGCTGCGCTGTGCTGATCCCCCTCATCAGCAGCAAGGTCAGGGACCTCCACCAAGTCCTCCTCCTCCTCCCCCTCAGAGGTGGACTGTGCAGCTGCTTGCCGCTCCTGCTGGTCCAAGGCTGCCGCTCCCTGTTCCAGCAAAGCATCGAGGGCCCTGTTCAGCAGACAAACCAGGGGCACCCACTCGCAGACCATAGCATGGTCCCTGCTCACCATGTTAGTGGCCTGCAGAAAGGGAGCCAGCACTAAGCACACCTGCTGCATGTGCCTCCAGTCATCATCGGGGACGATGGACGGGATGTTGCTGGTCTTGTCCCTTCTCCGAGCGGCGGAAACAGTGGCCAGGGCAAGGTACTGGTCGACAGCGTGCTTCTGTTCAACCAGACGCTCCAACATCGCCAGGGTGAAGTTCCAGCGAGTCGGAACGTCAAGGATCAGCCGATGGCGTGGCAGCTCCAGCTCCTTTTGCACGTCTTCCAGGCTCGCACAGGCTGCAGCCGAGCGCCGGAAGTGACGCACAACGTTCCTTGCCGTTTCCAGCAGTTCGCCCATCCCCTGGTAGGTGCGCAAGAACTTTTGCACCACCAGGTTCAGCACGTGGGCAAGACAGGGGATGTGGGTCAGGTTTCCCCTGTCTATTGCGGCAACCAGATTGGCCCCATTGTCGGCCACCACCTCTCCGACTCTGAGGCAGGGTCGTGCAGAGGGTCCTTAACTGGGGGGTGCTCAAATTTAAGAAAAGGGGCCTGGCAATGCCTTCCCCCGCATGCGCCCCCTCCTCGTTTCTGGCTGGGGGGGGGGGGGGGTATTGATTGTCATGCTGCTGAATGCAGATGCTGGGTGCCATGTGGGTTCTGGGTGTAAGTACAGAGTGTCATGTGGGTTCTGGCTACAGTTGGGTATCGAGTGTCATGCGGGTGTTGATTGCAAATACTTAGTGCCATGTAAGATCTGGGTGCATGTACTCGAGGTCATGTGGGTGCTGGGTACAGGTACTGGATGTGATATGGGTGCAAATACTTGCTGCTATGCCTGTACTGGGTGCTGGCTATGGGTGGGCTTTGGGCATCACATGGATTTTGAATGCAGGTACTTTGGGTGCGGGTACGGGTTAAGTGGGTTCTTGGTGCAGATAGTGGGAGCCATGTGGAGGCTGTGTGCAGGTGTGAGTACTGGGTGCAGATACTTGGTGCCATGTGAGTACTGGGTGCCAGCTATGAGGGGAAGTGGTGGCTGCTGGGAAAAGTAGAGGTTAGTGTGGGCGCTGCAGGAAGGGGCAAGGCAATGCAGAGGATCTTCAAGGGTGTGGTGCTCAAATTTGAAATCGATAAATCGTGCTAAATTATGTATGTAATACCCCCTCTCCAGAAAGCATAAGGCAGTCTTAATTCCAGATGCAGTAGATGGTGAGACGCAAAGGTTCACTTTGTTCTAAGTTGCAGTGGGTGCCAAGATGCCAAAGTAAAGTCTGTGTCAAGCTGTTTTGGGTACCAAGGTCCAGTGTTTGGGTGTTTATTTGCAGTGGGTGCTATGCAGTATTGGGTGCTGAATGAGTAGCAGATGGTGATAAACAATAGTGGGTGCCATGTGAGTGCTAATTGGTACAGGGAGCCATGTGAGTTTTGGACATGAGTGAGTAGGGAGTGCCATGTGTGGTCTGGATGTGTGCCATGGGAGAGTACTAAGTCTCATATGGGTTCGGACCAAGGATGGGTACTGGGTGCTATTTGGGTGCTGGCCATGGATGGGTACTACTGTAGGTGCATATACTGGCTTTGGAACTTGGTGTATTGTGAGTACTGTGCCATGTGGGAGTTGATTATGGGGGTATGGGGTGTCATGTGGGTCTTAGGTGCAAATACTGAGTGCCAAGTGGGTACTGGGAGTGAGTACATGGTGACATATGGGTGATGGGTGCTGGCTAGTGGGGTATTTGTTGTAATGTGGGTGCTAAAGGCAGATGCTGGGTGCCATGTGGGTTCTGGATGCTGGCACAGGGTGTCATGTGAATTCTGGCTGTATGGGTGTGTATCAACCATCATGTAGGTGTTGATTGCAGGTACTCAGTCCCTTGTGAGTACTGGATGTCATGTAAGGGGTTGGTGTTTGTGCTGGGCACCAAGTGGAGGCTTAGTGCAACTGGAACTACTGCAGATGAAATATGTGGGTGTTGGGTGCAAGTATTGGGTATCACATAGGTGCAAATACTTGGTGCCATGCCTGCACTGGGTGTTAGCTATGGGTGGGCATTGTGTGTCATGTGGGTTCTGAGTGCAGGTACTTTGAGTGCTAGTACTAATTATGTGAGTGCAGATAGTGGGTGCCATGTGAAGACGGTGTGCAGGTGTGAATAGTGAGTGCCATGTTGGGGCTGGGTGCAAGTACTGTGCCATGTAGGTTTCGAGTACTGGGTGCCAGCTATAGGGTGAAGGGGTGCAGGTATTGGGTGTCATGTGGCTGTTTGATGCAAGTACTAAGTGCCATATTGAGGCCGGATGTGAGTATTAGGTGCCGGGTGCTTGGTGCAAGTACTGGGTGCTTGCTATAGTGGCGATTACTGCTTGAGTGTAATGTGGGTGCTGAATATTGGTGGGACTGCAGTGGGTAGAGGGGGTGGGAGATCACTGTAGGTACTGATATGAAAGGCATAGTTGCTGCCAGGGGAGGTAGAGGCCAGTGTGGTTGGTGGGGGAAGGGTAGGTCACTGTGGGTGCTGGGGGGAGAAGTAACTGTGGGTGCTGTGGAAGGTAGAGGTCAGTATGGGTGCTGGAGGAAAGGGAAGTTGCTGTGGGTCCTTTGGGGGAGGTCACTGTGGGTCTCGGGAGGTAGAGGTCGTTGTGGGTGCAGGGGGTGGGAGATCACTATGGGTGCTGCTATGAATGGCATAGTTGCTGCTAAGGGAGGTAGAGGTCAGTGTGGGTGCTGGGGGAAGGGTAGGCCGCTGTGGAAGGAAGAGATCAGTATGGGCGCTAAAGGAAGGGGAGGTCACTGTGGGTGCTGGGAGAAGTCAGTGTGGTTACTGGAGGAGGGAGTGGATGCTGGGTGTTGGGAGAGGCCACTGTGGGCGCTGGCAATGGGAGAGGTCACTGTAGGTGCTGCTTTTGGGATGGGAGGTCCCTGTGGGTGCTGCAGGGGACAGGAGGGTAGCCACTGGGGGAGGGAAAAATCACTGTGGGTGCTGGGGGAGGGAGAGGCCACTGTGGGTGCTAGGTGGAGGGAGAGGTCACTGTGGGTGCTAGGTGGAGGGAGAGGTCACTGTGGGTGCTAGGTGGAGGGAGAGGTCACTGTGGGTGCTAGGTGGAGGGAGGAGAGGTCACTGTGGGTGCTAGGTGGGAGAGGTCACTGTGGGTGCTAGATGGAGTGAAAGGTCACTGTGGGCGCTGGCCTAACAATAGGGGATGCGACCCGTGCCGCCACGGGGGGCGCTCAGGGACTTTGCAGGGGAGCCCGTGGATTTCTAGGGACGCCCCTGACTGTGGGTGCTAGGTGGAGGGAGAGGTCACTGTGGGTGCTAGGTGGACGAAGAGGTCACTGTGGGTGCTGGGGGAAGGAGAGGTGACTGTGGGTGCTACGTGGAGGGAGAGGTCACTGTGGGTGCTAGATGGAGGGAAAGGTCACTGTGGGTGCTGGGTAAGGGAAAGGTCACTGTGAAAGGTAGAGATCAGTATGGGTGCTAAAGGAAGGGGAGGTCACTGTGGGTGCTGGGAGAAGTCAGTGTGGTTTCTGGAGGAGGGAGTGGATGCTGGGTGTTGGGAGAGGCCACTTTGGGCGCTGGCAATGGGAGAGGTCACTGTAGGTGCTGCTTTTGGGATGGGAGGTCCCTGTGGGTGCTGCAGGGGACAGGAGGGTAGCCACTGGGGGAGGGAAAAATCACTGTGGGTGCTGCGGGAGGGAAAGGTCACTGTGGGTGCTAGGTGGAGGGAGAGGTCACTGTCGGTGCTGGGGGAGGGAGAGGTCACTGTGGGTGCTAGGTGGAGTGAAAGGTCACTGTGGGTGCGGGGTAAGGGAAAGGTCACTGTGGGCACTGGCGTAACAATAGGGGCGCTCCGGGACTTTGCAGGGGGGCCCAGGGATTTCTAGGGACGTCCCTGACTGTGGGTGCTAGGTGGAGGGAGAGGTGACTGTGGGTGCTAGGTGGAGGGAGAGGTCACTGTGGGTGCTAGATGGAGGGAAAGGTCACTGTGGGTGCTGGGTAAGGGAAAGGTCATTGTGGGTACTAGGTAGAGGTCACTATGGGTGCTGGGGGAGGTAGAGGTCAGCATGAGTCCTAGGTGGAGGGAGAGGTCAGTATGCCACACTAGGATTCCTGCCTGGGCCTTTTCACTTGAAAGTGTCCCAGGCGGGGTGGAGCTTCCCGTAGGTGGGCGGAGCTTATTGCGGTTGGGGGTGGAGCTTATTTTGTGTGGCGAGAGGGGCCTTTTTTGAAGATTTTAAAAAGGGGGGTGCCTGGGCACCCAGAGCACCCCCCTGTGCACGTGCCTGCTCTGAGGCCTCTGGGGGTCAGCTAAATCCTCTCCTGCTCCTGGAGTTTGGCCAACACATGGGTTGCCGTCAGCTTGGTCTTCCCAAGGCTGACCAAGTGCAGCAGCGCTTGGCAGTGGCGGGCCTTCACGCTGCTGCTGAGGCGGGGGGTTTGGCCAGGTGTGCCGGAGGATGGCAGAGGATCGGAGGAACCTGCTGCAGTTCCCCTGACCCTGCGGGGGGGCACCACCCACTGTGTTGCTGCTGCTGTGCCCGCTGCTGCTCTCCCATCCTCACCCCCTTCCACCAAGCTGACCCAGTGGACAGTGAAAGACAGGTAGCGGCCTGTCCCGAAGCGGCTGCTCCAGGAGTCCATGGTGACGTGGACCCTTTCACCAACCGCGTGCTCCAGCCCTCGCTCCACATTGGCCATCACAAAGCGGTGCAGTGCAGGAATGGCCTTGCGGGCAAAGAAGTGTCTGCTGGGGAGCTGCCAGTCTGGGGCTGCACAAGCAAGCAGCGCACGCATGTCGCTCCCCTCCTGCACGAGCGTGTACGGCATGAGTTGGGAGCACATGGCCCGTGCCAGCAAGCCGTTCAGCTGCCGCACGCGACGGCTGCTGGGAGGCAGAGCCCTAACCACCCCCTGGAAGGACTCACTCAAAAGGCTCTGGCGTGGCCTTTTGCTGGCACGGGAATCAGCAGACACAGCAGAGGAGGCCACTGAGGACTGGCTGCCAGAACAGGCCTCAGTGTCGGTGGCAGGAGTTGCAGAGGGGGGAGGAGCAGTGCGTTTCCGCACTCCTGCTGGTGCTGCTGGAGGAGCAGGAGGGCGGGTGGCTGCTGTTGCTGCTGCTGCTGCTGCTGAAGGCTGTGCAGTGATGGGTGTGGTGCCACTGCCAGCACCAGATGCCTTCAGCCTCTGGAACTCCTCATGCTGGTGGAAATGTTTCGCAGCAAGGTGGTTGATGAGCGAGCTGGTGCTGAACTTTAAGGGGTCTGCACCTCTGCTCAACTTCCGCTGACAGTGGTTGCAAGTGGCGTACTTGCTGTACACTGTGGGCATGGTGAAAAAACGCCAGATTGGTGACAAAAACGACCCCCTACGGCATGGAACCGCTGCTGCCTGTCTCCCTGTGGTGGTTGGGGGGGGGGGGGGGGGCTTGGGTGCGGCTGGTGGTGGTACTGGCAGATGCTGCTGCTGCTGCTGCTGAGCCTGAGACACCAGCAGGCTGTGGGACCTGCCTACTGCTGCCAATGCTTGCAATGATGCGCCTCCTTGCAAGGCCCACAAGCGCATCCTCCTCCTCCTCCTCAGAGCTGCTGAGGACGACATCCCCTGGAGGTGGTGGCACCCAGTCTCTGTCTGTCACCGTGTCATCATCAGCCTCCCCCTCCTGAAACATGTCCTGCTGGGATGATGACCCCCCAAACTCCTCTCCTGATGCATGGATGGGCTGCTTGACTGTCGCCACAGTCTTGCTGTCCAATCCCTCATCCCCCAAAGTGCCCATCAGCATCTCCTCCTCCAAATCGCCAACAACAGCAGACAATTGACGCATCATGCCTGGGCTCAAAAGAGTGCTGAGTGACAGGTCGGCGACTGACGGTGAACTGGCCTCCTCCCCAGGCCCTGCTGGGCGGCTGCTGCGAACAGGGGTGGTGGTGGTGGTGGTGGTGAGGGTAAAGGCCTCGGATGCAGAGCTGATGGCGGGCTGCTCATCCTCCGTCATCAGTTGCACCACAGTGTCTGCATCCTCTTCCTCAATGTGACGTTTCCGACCCGGCTGGAGGAAAATCGGAGCAGGTGCTACACGCTGCTGCTGTGTCTCTGCAGCGTGAGTTGCAGATGCTCCTGCTGGGCGGCGCCCAAGGCGTCCACGGCCAGTGGCTATGGGAGGAATGTTAGCCACTGACGCTGCTGCTGCGGAACTGTGCATGGTGGCGCGGCCGCGCCCGCGGCTTGCCAGAATGCTGCTCCCTCTCCTCCTGATTCCCTTGCTGCCCTTCCCCTTGCCCAAACCGCGCTGGCTGCCACTTCCAGACATCTTCGATGTTTTGGGCGTAAACACAAAAGTTTTTGAAAAGGGCGGGTGAAAAGTGGGGTACTTTAATGGAGTGGGTTGGTGGGTGAGGTGACTGAGTGAGTGTCCCGACTCCCTAGTACAGTAAGTAAGTAGTAACAGTCAGGAAGTACAACTAGCAGTTACAATAATCAGTAGTAATCACAAGGAAATAGAGTGTGTGTACACTACAGACAGTGAGTGCACGCACGCGCAAACACGCGCAGGAGCTGGCCTATGAACAGAGAGTGAGTGAGTGTCCCTAGTACAGTAAGTAAGTAGTAACAGTCAGGAAGTACAACTAGAAGTTACAATAATCAGTAGTAATCACAAGGAAATAGAGTGTGTGTACACTACAGACAGTGAGTGCACGCACGCGCACACACGTGCAGGAGCTAGCCTATGAACAGTGACTGAGTGAGTGTCCCTACTACAGTAAGTAAGTAGTAACTGTCAGGAAGTAGAATTTACAATAATCAATCAGTAATCAGAAGGAAATAGAGTGTGTGTACAGTACACAGACAGTGAGTGCACACACACACGCAGGAGCTAGTAGCCTATGAACAGTGACAGTGAGTGTCCTAGTACAGTTACAGTATATAACTATTCAGAAGGAAATAGAGTGTGTGTACAGTACACAGACAGTGAGTGAGTGCACGCACACGCAGGAGCTAGTAGCCTATGAACAGTGACAGTGAGTGTCCTAGTACAGTTACAGTATATAACTATTCAGAAGGAAATAGAGTGTGTGTACACAGACAGTGAGTGCAAGCACACGCAGGAGCTAGCCTATGAACAGTGATAGTCAGTGAGTGTCCTAGTACAGTTACAGTATATAACTATTCAGAAGGAAATAGAGTGTGTGTACAGTACACAGACAGCGAGTGCACACACACACGCAGGAGCTAGTAGCCTATGAACAGTGACAGTGAGTGTCCTAGTACAGTTACAGTATATAACTATTCAGAAGGAAATAGAGTGTGTGTACACAGACAGTGAGTGCAAGCACACGCAGGAGCTAGCCTATGAACAGTGACAGTCAGTGAGTGTCCTAGTACAGTTACAGTATATAACTATTCAGAAGGAAATAGAGTGTGTGTACAGTACACAGACAGTGAGTGCACACACACACACACGCAGGAGCTAGTAGCCTATGAACAGTGACAGTGAGTGTCCTAGTACAGTTACAGTATATAACTATTCAGGAGGAAATAGAGTGTGTGTACACAGACAGTGAGTGCAAGCACACGCAGGAGCTAGCCTATGAACAGTGACAGTCAGTGAGTGTCCTAGTACAGTTACAGTATATAACTATTCAGAAGGAAATAGAGTGTGTGTACAGTACACAGACAGTGAGTACACACACACACGCAGGAGCTAGTAGCCTATGAACAGTGACAGTGAGTGTCCTAGTACAGTTACAGTATATAACTATTCAGAAGGAAATAGAGTGTGTGTACACAGACAGTGAGTGCACACACACACGCAGGAGCTAGCCTATGAACAGTGACAGTCAGTGAGTGTCCTAGTACAGTTACAGTATATAACTATTCAGAAGGAAATAGAGTGTGTGTACGCAGACAGTGAGTGCAAGCACACGCAGGAGCTAGCCTATGAACAGTGACAGTCAGTGAGTGTCCTAGTACAGTTACAGTATATAACTACAATACAAAATACAATCACTAAGTAGTAAAGGACAGCAGAAATACTGTCTAATACTATCTAATACTGTCTAATACTGTCTAAATACTAATGAGAAATAAACTAACAGAGGACAGGAGGACAGCTGCCCACACAGGCAAGGCCCTGAGGCCTAAAGCTGTAAGCCTGCAGCAGCTGTCTGAGTCTCTCTCTATGTAACACAAAAGCTACTAACTAAAATACAATGTCTATCTAACTAACAACAATATAGGTGTGTATAGGAGGTGTATGTGAGCAAAAACGCTAGGTAAATGACCACAATAGAGCTCTTGCTAAGCCAAAGCACAAAGGAGCAACTCTCTCTCTATGCAAGTCTCAGGCAAGGACGGAGAAACGGAACATGGTGGCCGCTATTTATAGGGTAGGGGCTGGCCAGGGTCCCCCTCTGTGATTGGCTGCCGTCAGAGGGCCTGGGAGCCCTCTGATTGGCTCTAAGGACATCAATCTGGGCTATGACGCTATTCGAGCTCGGTATTCGAGCTCGAATAGCGCCGTTTGCTCGAATAGCTCGAATAGTGAATGGGCTATTCGCGTTTACTCGAATAGCCCATTCGAATAGCTACAGCTATTCGGAGCTCAAATACCGAGCTCGAATAGCTGGAAAAGAGCTCGAATATTCGAGCTACTCGAATATTCAAGCTCTGCTGAGCACCACTGGACAGAACCTCTGTTCCTATCTATGTCCTGAAAACAGAACCTCTGATCCGATCTATCTCCCGAGGAAGGAACCTCTGATCTGATCTATGTCCTGAGGACAGAACCTCTGATCCGATCTATTTCCCGAGGACAGAACCTCTGATCCGATCTATCTACTGAGGACAGAACCTCTGATCTGATCTATCTCCCGAGGACAGAACCTCTGATCTGATCTATCTCCCGAGGACAGAACCTCTGATCTGATCTATCTCCCGAGGACAGAACCTCTGATCTGATCTATCTCCCGAGGACAGAACCTCTGTTCCTATCTATGTCCTGAGGACAGAACCTCTGATCTGATCTATCTCCTGAGGACAGAACCTCTGTTCCTATCTATGTCCTGAGGACAGAACCTCTGATCTGATCTATCTCCCAAGGAAGGAACCTCTGTTCCTATCTATCTCCCGAGGACAGAACCTCTGTTCCTATCTATGTCCTGAGGACAGAACCTCTGATCGGATCTATCTCCCGAGGAAGGAACCTCTGTTTCTATCTATCTCCCGAGGACAGAACCTCTGTTCCTATCTATCTCCCGAGGACAGAACCTCTGTTCCTATCTATGTCCTGAGGACAGAACCTCTGATCCGATCTATCTCCCGAGGAAGGAACCTCTGTTCCTATCTATCTCCCGAGGACAGAACCTCTGTTCCTATCTATCTCCCGAGGACAGAACCTCTGATCTGATCTATCTCCCAAGGACAGAATCCCTGATCTGATTTACCTCTCGAGGACAGAACCTCTGATCCGATCTATCTCCCGAGGACAGAACCTCTGATCTGATCTATCTCCTGAGGACAGAACCTCTGATCTGATCTATCTCCCGAGGACAGAACCTCTGATCCGATCTATCTCCCGAGGAAGGAACCTCTGTTCCTATCTATCTCCCTAGGACAGAACCTCTGATCTGATCTATCTCCCGAGGAAGGAACCTCTGTTCCTATCTATCTCCCGAGGACAGAACCTCTGTTCCTATCTATGTCCTGAGGACAGAACCTCTGATCCGATCTATCTCCTGAGGACAGAACCTCTGTTCCGATCTATCTCCTGAGGACAGAACCTCTGATCCGATCTATGTCCTGAGGAAAGAACCTCTGATCTGATCTATCTCTCGAGGACAGAACCTCTGATCTGATCTATCTCCTGAGGACAGAACCTCTGTTCCTATCTATGTCCTGAGGACAGAACCTCTGATCTGATCTATCTCTCGAGGACAGAACCTCTGATCTGATCTAACTCCTGAGGACAGAACCTCTGTTCCTATCTATGTCCTGAGGACAGAACCTCTGATCTGATCTATCTACTGAGGATAGAACCTCAGTTCCGATCTATGTCCTGAGGACAGAACCTCTGTTCCGATCTATGTCCTGAGGACAGAACCTCTGATCTGATCTATCTCCCGAGGACAGAACATCTGATCTATCTCCCGAGGAAGGAACCTCTGTTCCTATCTATCTCCCGAGGACAGAACCTCTGATCTGATCTATCTCCTGAGGAAGGAACCTCTGTTCCTATCTATCTCCCGAGGACAGAACCTCTGTTCCTATCTATGTCCTGAGGACAGAACCTCTGATCCGATCTATCTCCTGAGGACAGAATCCCTGATCTGATTTATCTCTCGAGGACAGAACCTCTGTTCCGATCTATCTCCTGAGGACAGAACCTCTGATCCGATCTATGTCCTGAGGACAGAACCTCTGATCTGATCTATCTCTCGAGGACAGAACCTCTGATCTGATCTATCTCCTGAGGACAGAACCTCTGTTCCTATCTATGTCCTGAGGACAGAACCTCTGATCTGATCTATCTCCTGAGGACAGAACCTCTGATCTGATCTATCTACTGAGGACAGAACCTCTGATCTGATCTATCTCCCGAGGACAGAACCTCTGTTCCGATCTATGTCCTGAGCACAAAAACTCTCATTTGATTAGGGGCTTAACAATAGGGGCTGGAGCCCGCTCAGGGCCGTTTTTGGGGGCAGGTGGGGTCGCAGCATGGAGAGGAGAGAGCATGGCTGCACATCGGCGGGGAGTAGGGACACTCCCTCCCCTCACCTTGGGCTCTCCCCTCAGCGTTCTCCCCTCCTGCAATTACCTCCATGTGTTCCACGCGCCGGAGCACGCGCCGGAGGTTCCGCTCTGTAAGTGTCTGACGTTACTTCCTATCTACTTAGGGTCCTTTAAGCTGACTTCTTCATGTTGATGCATTGTGGGACATCTCATATACTCACTCCAACCTGAATAATTGCAAATACCTTCTATTTTAAGAGGGCAAACTTCTGATTTCTCCGTGGTGATAGTAATTGTTTATTCTTTATGTAAGCATCCCTCCTGTAGTGTATTCTGTCTGTTGCAGTGGAGCTGCAAACGGACAGCTCTGTCTTATCTGCTTACATTCGGTTGTGCATTTGCAATGGGTCTCATTGTCATTTGCAATCGCTCTGCAGTTCTGGGCAGCTCAGGATGCTGTCATCATTCCCCCAATGGCTTTCTACAGCTGAGCTGCAGCCAGATAGCCCTGGACTTCCTGCATGCATGTTCTTACATAATACTGCAGGTATTTCTTATGGAGGTCCTTTGCATTCACAGCCAGCTAGCAAATGGTAATCAAGCCAGCTCAGGATTGAGTGATTACCATTCAGCTGTGTGGAGATTTGCATATCTATTTTTTTAAATCCGAATAGACTATCCGAGCAAACTCGGATTTCCCATCTGAAATCATAGTTAGTTAGAGAGAGAGAGAGCTCTGAAAGGGGTTTTTGCCATTCGAAGAGACTTTTGGAAGCATTTTAAGCCATTTTCAGGTCACTTCTGTTTTTCTATCCGGATAGCCGAATCCGGCCGGATATTGGGTTAGGATATCCAAGTTTACTCAGACACCATAAAGTTCGGATTTGGATATCTGATTCGGATCTGGATAATATCTGGGTAATCAATTCGGATTTTAAAAAGGGGTATCCGAGCACCCCTGTCCATTGGCTGATGCCAGCATAAAAGTCTGCCTCCCATTTCATACCCTGCCCGTCATAGTGGTCAGTACGCTGATCTACTGGGCACCTTGTTACTCTGTATAGTTCTGTTATTGCAGTTCTATGCAACCTTATTACTTGTGCTTTAGCTAGTTCGTGATAAATGTATATCTGCTGACAATGTGACTCATTGCAAATGCACAACCGAATGCAAGCAGATAAGATAGGAAATCAGAGGGGACAATCATTTGCATAATAATTTGGAAGGTGGTGTATTCCTATTAGTGGAGAGCTCTGTGGACAGCAGTTATGGCTGAGCTCTGACACAGGACAGGGAGACAGATACAAGTGCTGCATTCATGTCAGCAATAATCAGGATCAGGAACAGATCTGTGTCTCCCTCTAGTGGTCATCTTAGGGATATTCCTGCAGGAATCTTGCATGGAATTTTGTGATATTTGTCAGGATGGAGTCCAGTTGTTGATAAGGATGCAGCAGAGACATCCTGAAACACATTGTACAGACCTGTTAATGGGCATATTATTATTATTAAACTTTACTTATAAATCACTAACATCTTTGTACTTTAAAGGGAACCAGAGACGAAGCATATTAAAAAATAGGAAAAGATTTTATACATACCTGGGGCTTCCTCCAGCCTCATCAGCCTAGATCGCTCCCACGCCGCCGTCCTTCGCTGCCTCTGTCCGCCGGTACCGGGTCCCGTCACTTCCGCCAGACGCGACCAGTCTTCCGCATGCACAGGGGCTCCCTCCGGCTCTGTACGCATGCGCCTGCACAGTATGGAGGGAGCGCACTGAGCTTGTGTCGACTGGCCAAAAAGGCGGGACCCGGTACTGGCGGACAGAGGCAGCGAAGGACGGCGGTGTGGGAGCGAATCAGGCTGATGGGGCTGGAGGAAGCCCCAGGTATGTATAAAACTGGTAGGTAGTTTGTCTCTGGGTCTCTTTAAGTGTACCTAAAACCCGCAGTTTTATACATTTCTGGGACTTCCTCTAGCTCCCTCCATGTCGATCGCAACCAATCAGAGCCCTGCAAGTCATGTGACCATTAAAAAACCCAGAACATGGCCAGTACTGAGAATTGTTAGTACTGGTGGCAGTGAAATGATGAATGAATGTTCTAGTGATTAGTGAATGCATATGTGAATACTCTTCCTTGAACTTGGGATAAAAGTACTTTCCTTCCATTTCTTGGAATTAACACTAAGCTGACATGGTAAGTCCCCTCGGCTTGGCCAAAGCTGGTGCCATCTACCAGGACGATGCCGGTGTCCTCCAGGAGGAGATGGCAGAAGAGGGCGTCTGGTGCCACGCCCTGATCCTGTAAAGAACAACATCTTCTCTGTGTGGTGTCCTTCACCCCCTGCCTGTCCTCTGCTCTCGTTCATCCTCCAGTCTCAGTAGTGAGTCCATCAGGGTCATGCAGAACTTTAGGGAGATATCGGAGCAGACTGCTCTGTTCTAATAGCCACAACGTAAGGTGCCCATAGATCTAGCGATGGACAGGCACATCGGGGTGTGTTTATGGCCCCTGGGAAGAGGAGGAGGCCCCATACCTGGGGGGAGACTGGCCGGGGGTCCGTTGTGATGCCCTTACAAACGCGCACCTGATTTCAGCTCTAGATTATGACTGAATCGGCTCGATATCGATGCCGGAAATTGGAAACCTGTATTGTCCATATTCTTATGTGTGCTTATGTCTTTAAATAGGGGACCAACTGGCAGGTCAGTGAAGTTCAGTATGTACTGCAAGCATAAAACCTGCAGTCTGTAGACTAGTGTTGGGCGAACAGTGTTCGCCACTGTTCGGGTTCTGCAGAACATCACCCTGTTCGGGTGATGTTCGAGTTCGGCCGAACACCTGACGGTGCTCGGCCAAACCGTTCGGCCATATGGCCGAACTAAGAGCGCATGGCCGAACGTTCCCCGAACGTTCGGCTAGCGCTGTGATTGGCCGAACGGGTCACGTGGTTCGGACCCGAACGCGCTCTGATTGGCCGAACTGTCACGTGGTTCGGGTAAATAAATACCCGAACCACGTCATATCTCCGCCATTTGTCTGTGGGTTTAGCTTTGGGTAGGCAGGCAGGGTAGTTCGCGCTCCAGCCACGCTAGCCAGGGTCCCCCCTGTCATTGTGTCACTGCTGGGAACAGTAGTACACCGCTTGCTCAGCCACACTATATAGCATTCTGTTTACTGCCACTCTGTGTACCTCGCTCAGCCACACTATATAGCATTCTGTTTACTGCCACTCTGTGTCTGCTGGGAATAGTAGTACACTGCTTGCTCAGCCACACTATATAGCATTCTGTTTACTGCCACTCTGTGTACCTCGCTCAGCCACACTATATAGCATTCTGTTTACTGCCACTCTGTGTCTGCTGGGAATAGTGGTACACCGCTCGCTCAGCCACACTATATAGCATTCTGTTCACTGTTCTGTGTCTGCTGGGAATAGTGGTACACCGCTCGCTCAGCCACACTATATAGCATTCTGTTTACTGTTCTGTGTCTGCTGGGAATAGTGGTACACCGCTCGCTCATCCACACTATATAGCATTCTGTTCACTGTTCTGTGTCTGCTGGGAATAGTGGTACACCGCTCGCTCAGCCACACTATATAGCATTCTGTTCACTGTTCTGTGTCTGCTGGGAATAGTGGTACACCGCTCGCTCAGCCACACTATATAGCATTCTGTTCACTGTTCTGTGTCTGCTGGGAATAGTGGTACACCGCTCGCTCAGCCACACTATATAGCATTCTGTTTACTGTTCTGTGTCTGCTGGGAATAGTGGTACACCGCTCGCTCAGCCACACTATATAGCATTCTGTTTACTGTTCTGTGTCTGCTGGGAATAGTGGTACACCGCTCGCTCAGCCACACTATATAGCATTCTGTTTACTGTTCTGTGTCTGCTGGGAACAGTAGTACACCGCTCGCTCAGCCAGAGTATATAGCATTGTGTTTACTGCCACTCTGTGTACACCGCTCAGCCAGACTATATACCATTGTTTACTGACACTCTGTGTACACCGCTCAGCCAGACTATATACCATTGTTTACTGACACTCTGTGTACACCGCTCAGCCAGACTATATACCATTGTTTACTGACACTCTGTGTACACCGCTCAGCCAGACTATATACCATTGTTTACTGCCACTCTGATTCTGCTGGGAACAGTAGTACACCGCTCGCTCAGCCAGACTATATACCATTGTTTACTGACACTATATAGCAGACTATATAGCATTGTGTGTACACCGCTCAGCCAGACTATATACCATTGTTTACTGACACTCTGTGTACACCGCTCAGCCAGACTATATACCATTGTTTACTGCCACTCTGATTCTGCTGGGAACAGTAGTACACCGCTCGCTCAGCCAGACTATATACCATTGTTTACTGACACTCTGTGTACACCGCTCAGCCAGACTATATACCATTGTTTACTGCCACTCTGATTCTGCTGGGAACAGTAGTACACCGCTCGCTCAGCCAGACTATATAGCATTGTGTTTACTGCCACTCTGTGTACACCGCTCAGCCACACTATATAGCATTGCGTACTCTGCCAGTCAGTGTGTATATTGCTGGGATCAGTAATACTCCACTCACCGTCAACCACTATATGAGCTCAACATGAGTTCCCCAGAGACCTCCGCTGTGAGCAGCACTCCCAACAACAGCAACAGCCAACGCCCCACGCAAGCTATAACATCCACCCCAGCAGCCAGTGGTCAGCAGCAGCCCTCCCCGGAGGAGAACGTTGTGTCCATCAGTCCGTCGCCAGAGCGATTAATGAGGGCTGCCATTGAGGAGATGATGGGGCCTGATGTGGAGGAGGAGGTCTGGCTCAGGCCAGCATCCCAAGTTAATGTTGAGGACGATGAGGGGTCTGTGTCTGGGGATGTTGGGGTGGCAGAGGTGGTGGGTGGGTCAGACTCAGGAGAAGAGTTGTATGATGAGGATGATGATCGGGACCATCTGTATGTGCCTCAGAGTCCGACCCCGGAAAACATGTTGTATCGTGTGTTTAGGTACTAAAATCTGCGTTCCCTCCCAGTAGTGTTGGGCGAACAGTGTTTGCCACTGTTCGGGTTCTGCAGAACATCACCCTGTTCGGGGTGACTATATAGCAGACTATATAGCATTGTGTTTAATGCCACTCTGTGTACACGGCTCAGCCACACTATATAGCATTGTGTTTACTTCCACTCTGTGTCTGCTGGGAACAGTAGTACACCGCTCACCCGCCACTGTATAGCATTGTGCTCTGTGTCACTGCTGACAATAGTGGTACACCGCTCACCCACCACTGTATAGCATTTCTGTACTGCCACTGTACTGCTGCCAGTCAGCGTGTACTTTAAGGATAAGTGAAATGAGGAAGAAATCCGGTGAAAGAGGGAGGGGCAAGGGAAGAGGTGTTTCCCCTGACGGTTCACGTACAGGCCACAGGGGAGCACCCAAGAAAACCCACTCAATACTGCCCATGTTGTCCAGGACAACAACCCTCACAGATCCAAAAGAACAGGACCAGATAATTACTTGGATGACCTCTCAAGCGTCCAGCAGTGGGTTAAGCAGCACCAGCACATCACGCACGAGGTCCGAGTCCTCAGCCAGTTAAAGTCTGGGCTTTCTTTGAAGACTGCACTGAGGATGTTACCATGGCGATTTGCAAGGTGTGCAAGACCCGCCTGAGCAGGGGGAAAAGTATTAACAACCTCTCCACCACCAGCATGAGCCGCCACATTCTATCCAAACATCCCACTCTGTGGGCAAACGCGGCAGGACAGGGTACCACCAGCAACACTGCCTCCCTTGGGTTCACCAGACTCACCACCAGACCCGCCTCAGCAGCAGCAGTAGCCCAGCCATTGCGTGGTTCACAACATTCACAAACATCAGACGATGCTGACACTGTCACTTTCCGGACTAGTGCTCTTGAGGTCTCCCAGTGTTCATCAAACACAACAACCAACAGCCCTTCGGTGTGCAGCGCTACGGTTGAGTTGTCTGTCTCTGAGATGTTTGAGCACAAGAGGAAATTGCCAGCAAATGACCCCCGGGCCGTGGCAGTAACAGCCAGCCAGCATAGCCAAGCTTCTGGCCTGCGAAATGCTGCCATATCGAGTGGTGGAGACAAACAGCTTCAAGGGCATGATGTCAGTGGCCATCCCACGTTACGTGGTTCCCAGCCGCTACCACTTTGCGCGCTCTGCAGTGCCTGAGTTGCATGAGCACGTGGTCAGCTAAATAACCCGAAGCTTGAAGAATGCCGTTGCCTGCAAGGTTCACCTCACCACTGACACCTGGACGAGTGCGTTCGGCCAGGGTCGATACATCTCCCTTACCGCGCACTGGGTGAACCTTGTGGAGCCTGGCAGCGATTCCTCACCTGCTACGGCGCGGGTGTTGCCCACGCCGCAAACAGCTGGATAACAACAGCAGCACCTACCTCTCTGACTCCTTCTCCTCCAACGCATCTCAAAGCTGTACCTCATCCGGAAATGCTAACCCAGCACCAGCAGCAGTAGGATCGTGGAAGCAGTGCAGCACAGCTGTTGGCATGCGTCAGCAAGCGTTGCTGAAGCTGATCTGCCTTGGGGATAAGCAGCACACAGGGGAGGAAATTTGGAGGGGAATAAAGGAACAGACGGATTTGTGGCTGGCACCGCTGGACCTGAAACCGGGCATGAAGCTAGACACCTGGCACGAACTGGCAATGTACGCAATAGAGGTGCTGGCTTGCCCGGCAGCCAGCGTTATGTCGGAACGCTGTTTCAGTGCTGCCGGAGGCATCATCACAGATCGGCGTATCCGCCTCTCCACAGAAAATGCAGACCGTCTGACTCAAATTAAAATGAATCAATCCTGGATTGGAAACGACTACGCAACACTCCTGGACCCCAACCAAGTAACATGACCGATGAACATCTGGGATGGTTTAGCGTTTCCGGTCCCTGTTTATTGAACCT
This sequence comes from Hyperolius riggenbachi, assembly GCF_040937935.1. Taxonomy (NCBI): domain Eukaryota; kingdom Metazoa; phylum Chordata; class Amphibia; order Anura; family Hyperoliidae; genus Hyperolius; species Hyperolius riggenbachi. Next base: position 447,633,850 of record NC_090650.1, on the reverse strand, counting down.
CTCATCTGTATTACATTTATGACTGCATGGCGGCAAAAAGCATTGCTGCTATATCCGCACGCTTTTTGTCCTCATGCAAGGCCTGGGTTGTTGTGTCTCACAAAGCGTGGCCTTCTCCTCCTGCGCCTCCTCCTGTTCCATCACGTGTGCTGCTGCTGCTGCTGCTGCTGCTGGGTTACCGTTGCCGGTCCCTGTTTATGGAACCTCTTATCTTTATTACATTTATGACTACATGGCGGTACAAAGCATGCTATCCGCACGCTTTTTGTCCTCATGCAAGGCCTGGGTTGTTGTGTCTCACAAAGCGTGGCCTTCTCCTCCTGCGCCTCCTCCTGTTCCATCACGTGTGCTGCTGCTGCTGCTGCTGCTGGGTTAGCGTTGCCGCGTGGTCCCTGTTTATTGAACCTCTTATCTTTATTACATTTATGACTACATGGCGGTACAAAGCATGCTATCCGCACGCTTTTTGTCCTCATGCAAGGCCTGGGTTGTTGTGTCTCACAAAGCGTGGCCTTCTCCTCCTGCGCCTCCTCCTGTTCCATCACGTGTGCTGCTGCTGCTGCTGCTGCTGGGTTAGCGTTGCCGCGTGGTCCCTGTTTATTGAACCTCTTATCTTTATTACATTTATGACTACATGGCGGTACAAAGCATGCTATCCGCACGCTTTTTGTCCTCATGCAAGGCCTGGGTTGTTGTGTCTCACAAAGCGTGGCCTTCTCCTCCTGCGCCTCCTCCTGTTCCATCACGTGTGCTGCTGCTGCTGCTGCTGCTGGGTTAGCGTTGCCGCGTGGTCCCTGTTTATTGAACCTCTTATCTTTATTACATTTATGACTACATGGCGGTACAAAGCATGCTATCCGCACGCTTTTTGTCCTCATGCAAGGCCTGGGTTGTTGTGTCTCACAAAGCGTGGCCTTCTCCTCCTGCGCCTCCTCCTGTTCCATCACGTGTGCTGCTGCTGGGTTAGCGTTGCCGCGTGGTCCCTGTTTATTGAACCACTTATCTTTATTACATTTATGACTGCATGGTGGTACAAAGCATGCTATCCGCACGCTTCTTGTCCTCATGCAAGGCCTGGGTTGTTGTGTCTCAAAGCGTGGCCTTCTCCTCCTGCGCCACCCTCCTCCTGTTCCATCACGTGTGCTGCTGCTGGGTTAGCGTTACCGGTCCCTTTTCCTGGAACCTCTTATATGTATTACATTTATGACTGCATGCCGACAAAAAGCATGTTACCTGTGCAAAGAAAACAGACATTTCCCGCATTTAAAAGACAGTTTTCCCTTTGAAACTTTAAAATCGATTTTCTCAAAAACTATAAGCTCTTTTTGCTAAATTTTTTTTTTCCTCTTGTACCCACTCCCAAGGTGCACATACCCTGTAAATTTGGGGTATGTAGCATGTAAGGAGGCTTTACAAACCACAAAAGTTCGGGTCCCCATTGACTTCCATTATGTTCGGAGTTCGGGTCGAACACCCGAACATCGCGGCCATGTTCGGCCTGTTCGGCCCGAACCCGAACATCTAGATGTTCGCCCAACACTACTGTAGACTATATTCTCCAGGATGTCATCATGTAATAAATGTTCATAAATGACCATAACATGAAATATTTATATAATCTCTGTCCATAATATAGTTTTCTTGTATAGTGGACAGTCTGCAATCTTTCTGCTTTCTGCTCTTTATACAATGTATATTTATTATACAGTTTTCCTTGTGTTTTGTTGCATTTGACACTTGGTTACTTTATGCTGTACGGTACATCACATGACATTAAAATCTACAGAATTCCTGCTTGAAAAATATCGCTATTTGAGCAGCCTAAGACTTGCATGGGCAGCAGAAAAATAAAAGACAACTGTGACATTTATTATTAACATTTATTAATTATGTTTAATGACAAAGTGCTTTGTGTATTATTAGTATAGTACATGTCACAAAAGGTGTAATTTTCCTTTAACCACTCGGCAACTGCCTAACGCAGATTGGCGGCCGCAGCGTAACTCTGATGTTCCTCCGAGCCGCCATACAGCGTCATCTCGTGAGAGACGTAATTTGATGGGAGCTCACGCTTGCAAAAAAATTCACCCTTTAAAGTGAACCAGAGACGAAGCACCCTCATGTATTTTACCATATATATCAGTAGGAACATTAGAGAAAACACTTACCATGCTCTCTGTTTCCTCCTCACTGCTAAAAGTGTCTGTTATCAGCTGTGATAAGAATCCCGGACTGAGCATTCAGTCTGGCTTTGCAGGGAATAATTATAGCTGAGTCATTATAGCAGAGCCACAAGGGGGCAGGCTTGGGCTTGAAAAGACACCAGAGAAGACAGACTCAGCTATAATCATTCTGTAGCAAAGCTAGACTGAGTGCTCAGTCGGGGATTCTTATCAGAGGTGATAACAGTCAGATTAAACAGAGAACAATGAAACAAAGGGCAGATTAGGTGTTTACTGTCATGTTCCCACTGATTTATAAGGTAAAATACAAGAGGGTGCTTCATCTCTGGTTCTCTTTAATGATTAATAAAAAAAAAAGCAGCAACAATCAGAGACTATTAACAGAAAGCTCTATTTGTGAGAAGAAAAGAAGGTAAAATGCATTTGGGTGGTAAGTTGTATGACCGAGCAAAGACCGTTTCAGTTGTGAAGTGCAGAATTGTAAAACATGACCTGGTCACTAAGGGGGTGTAAGCCTGTGCTTCTCAAGTGGTTATAATGATGTCTTATTTTAACACTTAAAGAGAAACTCCGACCAAATATTGAACTTTATCCCAATCAGTAGCTGATACCCCCTTTTACATGAGAAATCTATTCCTTTTCACAAACAGACTATCAGGGGGCGCTGTATAGCTGATATTGTGGTGAAACCCCTCCCACAAGTAACCCCTCCCACAAGAAAAGTTCGAACTTTTGTGGGAAATAGCTGTTTACAGCTGTTTCCAACTGCCAAAAACCATGCAGCAGCTACATCACCTGCCAATAGTAAAATGTTCACTGGAGTTCCTCTTTAAGACACTTGAGGCGGGGCCTGGAGGTTCTGAGCTTCTCTTCCCTCTCCCCATCCGCAAGTGCAGCCAATGTCAAGAAGATAGGTGCGTATATCTAAAAAAAAACAAAAACTCTCCTCCATTCCCTTACCAAAGGTTGGGAAACATAAGGGGGGAGAACCCTGCCCATGCTGGAAGTATCAACAGGATTATTATCTAAACTTCAGTATAGTAAAGCAACCACAAGATGTCGCTGTCTGTAAAATGATGTGATGATCTCTATGGTATTGTTATTTTCTGTATTGAAGAGAGTTTGAAGCTCCAAAAAATACCTCTTTTGAATGGCCAGTCCTGTTCAGCAATAAGATCATAGCTGAAACGCTACATTCCCATGGCAGAACAATGTCTTTATACCCCCAAACCCCGGGGCAAAATTCCATGACTTTCCAGGTTGTGTATTGTGCTACCCGGGGAGGCAGAGCTTCACGCTGTAGCTTTGCCTGTGCTTGCGTCAATCTCCACCTCTCCCACTGAAAGAAGACTGAGAGGGGCGGGGAGAGGCGGAGATTGGTAGAGACTGACTCGAGCAGAAGCAAAGCTCTGCCTCACCCGGAAGGAGTCCTGAATTTTGCCCCGGGGATTTCGGGGGTATAAACACATTGTTCTGCCGTGGGAATGCACCGTTTCAGCTGATGGTGGTGTCCTATCTGCCTCAGAGGTGAGGGCATTGATGAGGCCTGCGTGAAGGTGTTGAAGGATGGGGCAAGCTTGAGAGGGGGTGGCAGGGAGTTCCACACAAACTACAGTATACACTAAGGCCCAGTGCACACCAAAAACTTCTAGCAGATCCGCAAACGCTAGATGTCTTTGAAGCACATTTTCAATATATATAGATATATAAGATATAAGTGTTTGTCTTTTCTTTTTAGTCATGTTTAGAGAGATTTTCTAAACATGCCTAGCGTTTTTTGGGGCGTATTTGTGTAGCAGATGTCATATATTGTTACAGTAAAGCTGTTACTGAACAGCTTCTGTAACAAAAACGCCTGGATAACCGCTCTGATCTAGCGTTTTTCACAGCGGTTTTCCACTTTCCTATACTTTACATTGAGGCAGAAACGCCTCAGAAATCAAAAAAATGCTGCAGCCCCCGAGTTTGCGTTTGTGGAAAAACGAACTGCTCTGGTGTGCACCAGACCATTGAAATATATGAGCCAAGCGGTTTTCAAACCGCTAGCGTTATTAAAAAATGCTCATGAACTGCTGTGGTGTGCACCAGCCCTAAATGTGCAGTAGAACATGAATGGCCGATCCGGGCAACACGAGGCGAGCTGCAGAATAAATTCATCAGCCATTCCCTGTGTCAGCATTCACCTCTCATTAGAACACAGAGTCCGCTGCCAGGTGAGTGTGATGAGATTTCTCAGAAGTCGGATATGAAGGATTTGTTACAGAAAACTTGTGAATACAGCAAAGTTCACACTACCCGGCACTGGCGGGATCACCTAATGCCAGAATACCAGAAAGCCGCTACTGCGCATGTACTGGAAACGAAAAGGTAAATCTTAACATTGCCATTGGTTCGGGAGAACCAGCGCTGGATCCCTCCCAGAGGGTGAAGAGCAGGGTTGCTCGATTGTACCCAAATTCAATTTGAGTACATTCAAATTTGGGTCCGGGTCAAATTCGGATTCAGCCGTGATCAGTAATAGAATTCGGGTAATAGTTGTGATCACAAATTCAGAATTTTTTTTTTTCACAACAAAATGTAGCTATTGTAGTGGCGTAATAGCTAGTGGTGCATGACAGCAGTGCATAATTCTGTGGACCCTGGCGGTGGAAACACAGACAGCAGGAGGTTAAATACAGCAGCAGGAGGAGGAGTGACGTGTGGCACTGGCAGCAGTGCTTAATTCTGTGGACCCTGGCGGTGGGAACACAGACAGCAGGAGGTTAAATACAGCAGCAAGAGGAGAAGTGACGTGTGGCAGCAGCAGGCAATGTAATAGGCCATGGCACCTAGCGTTGGTACCACAGCACCTACAGAAAAACCAGGCTAAATTAGCAGGGGACTGAGGGCTGAAGTTGTGAAAAAATAATTCCCTGGCACCTCATGTCCTCCTCTTGCCAACAACAGGTGCCTGGAATGTGCCTTCAATCCAGGCCTGGTTGATCTTAAGGAATGTGAGTCTGTCCACGGACTCTGAGGGGATCCATCTGAAAATGGCGCCTGCGAATAATGGCGCACGGTGTTGCCGCTAATCCGTTTGCTGCTTATCGCTATTTAACATTAAAGCCTTATTGTTATTTAGCATTAACACACAGAACCCTCTCTGTACCTATCCCTAACCCCTAAACCCCCCTGGTGGTGCCTAACTGTAAGACCCCCCTGGTGGTGCCTAAGCTTAAGACCCCCTGGGGGTGCCTAACCCTAAGACCCCCCTGGTGGTGCCTAACCCTAACCACCCCCCTGGTGGTGCCTAACCCTAAGACCCCCCTGATGGTGCCAAACCCTAAGACCCCCCTGGTGGTGCCTAACCCTAACCACCCCCCTGGTGGTGCCTAACCCTAAGACCCCCCTGGTGGTGCCTAACCCTAACCACCCCCTTGTTGGTGCCTAAACCTAAGACCCCCCTGGTGGTGCCTAATCTTAACCACCCCCTGGTGGTACCTAACCCTAACCACCCCCTGGTGGTGCCTAACCCTAACCACCCCCCTGGTGGTGCCTAACCCTAACCATCCCCCTGGTGGTGCCTAACCCTAAGACCCCCAGTGGTGCCCAACCCTAACCTTGACAGTGTTACATTAAATCCATTCACCGTTTTGCAGTTAAATAACGGCTGCAGTTTGGCTTATGTAGGGCGCTATTGATAAATAACGTTACTGTGGGCCGTTTTTCTTCTTTTTTCCCTGTGCGCCATTATTATGCAGTACTAACGATCAATAGCGATAAGCGTATCTTTTTAATGCGGCGCCATTTATATGCATAGGCGCTGTGCGCCATTATTCACTGATCCGACTCTGAGGACAGACAAGAGCGCTTCTCAGTGACATTGCCACTGGCCGCACTGAAGCATCTCTCGGACAGCACGCTGGAAGGGGGGCAAGACAGGACTTCCAGGGCGTACTGCGCCAGCTCACTCTAGATCTGCAAGCGCTCGACCCAGTACTCCAAGGGGTCCACAGGCTCCTCGCTGGTGTCAAGCCCACTGAAGGACCCCATGTAGTCGGGCCACCATCTGGGTCATGCGCTGGCTGTGACTTTGAGAGGAGGATGCTGCTGCACGCACCTCCTCTCTTGGCTGCTCTACCGTCATGTAGAGTGCCTTTGTCCTGGACAGCAGGTCTCCTGGGTGGTTGACAGCCCTACTCTGCTCAACCAGCCGCTCCAACATCACCAGGGTGGAATTCCAGCGAGTTGGCACATCGATGACAAGGCGGTGTTATGGCAGGCCCTCGCGCTGCTGCATGTCGGCTAGGTTTGCTGCGGCAGTGGCTGGGCGGCGGAAACTGCACACAATTTTCCAAGCCGCTTCCAAAAGATTGTCCATCCCCTGATAGGTGCACAGGAACTTCTGCACCACCAGGTTCAGGACATGGACCAAGCAGGGGACGTGGGTCAAGTCTCCCCTGCTGATGGCAGCCAGCAGGTTGGCCGCATTGTCGGACACCACCAATCCGACTCTGAGGCCTCTGGGGGTTGGCCACGTCTTCTCCTGCTTCCTCAGGTAGCGGAGCACGTTGGCTGCCGTGAGACTGTTCTTCCCCAGGCTTCTCATCTCCAGCAGCGCTTGGCAATGACGGGCCTTCACACTGCTGTTGAGGCGGGGTTGCTTGGCGGCGGGAGCTGCTGCTTCTCCCCTGACCCTGCGTGGTGGCACCACATAGTGGACTACTGCTGGTGCTGCTGCTGCTGATGCGCCCGAGGATGGACCTGCTGCTTCTTCGCTGGCGCATTCCACCAGGCTGACCCAGTGGCCCGTGAAGGACAGGTAGTGGTCTGTCCCAAAATGGCTGCTCCATGAATCCATGGTGACGTGGATCCGCTCACTCACGGCATGATCGAGCGTGCAGCCCACGGCCATAGAAAACCGATGCAGTGCTGGGATCGCCGTGCGGGAGAAATAGTGGCGGCTGGGAATTTGCCACTCCGGGATCCCATACTGCAGAAGCGTTCTCATGTCACACCCCTCCTGCACAAAGGAGCATGGCAGGAGCTGGAAGCACATGGCCTGGGCAAGCAACCCATTCAGCACCCGGATGCGCCTGTTGGTGGCAGGCAGAACCTTGGTCACACCGGGAAATGATTCGCTGAGAAGGGTCTGGCAGCGTTTTCCTGCACGGGAGGAAGAGGAGGCAACTATGGAGGGAGCAGATGAGGCCACTGAGGACTGGCTGCCCATGAGGGGGGGGGGAGGGGGTGCTGCTGAAGGCTGTGCAGTGGTTGTCGGGCTCTGACCACTGCCTGCGCCACTGTCCTTCAGCCTCAGAAACTCACTGTAGTCCTTAAAATGTTTGGTCTGCAAGTGGGTCTGCATGCACGAGGTACCCAACTTGTTCAGATCCCGACCTCTGCTTATGCTGTCACCGCAACTGTGGCAAACGGCACGGGTCTTATCGACAGCGCACACAGTGAAGTAACGCCAGACTGGGAATTTGAACTTGCCCTTTAAGCTTGAGGGCTGAGGAGCTTTTTTGCCTTTGGAGGGCTGTGTTTTTTTTCTCTTTGCTTGAGGGAGCTTTGGTTCGAGTGGTGGTAGCGGCTGAAGCAGCAGGCTGTGGCTCCTGCCTTCCACCGCCTTGCTGCTGCCACGCCTCTGCGCCAGAAACGCCTCCTCCTCCGATGATGAGCTGCCTTCAACCAACTGTGCTGGTGGTAGTGGTGGCACATAGGGGCGATCCAGCACCTCATCATCATCATCATCATCATTATCCCCAAACATCTCCTCTGAGCCCCCAACCATCTCTTCTGCCCCAACATCCCCTGCTTCAGGTCCCTCCTCATGAAAATCAGGTTGTTGTGTTCCGACAACAAACTCCTCCTCCTCCTCCTCCTCCTCCTCCTCCTTGCATGTCCCCATCATCTCCTCCTCAAACTCGGCAACCACATCCCTCAAAGTGCTCGCGGTCCCTGGGGTGAAGAGCGAGGTCAGTGAGGGCAGGCTGGTCGCTGGGGTCGACATAACCTCAAGCGGTGGTGGAGCCCTGCTGCGGACCGGAGTGCTGGTGGTGGTGGCACTGGTCTCGCTGGAGCTGGAGGTCTGGCTGGAAACGGTGGCTTGCTGCTCCGCCATAATTTCCACGACAGCCTGTGCCTGACTCTCCACAATGGGCCGGGGGCGACAACCCACGGCAAAGATGGGCGCAACACACTGCTGCTGCGCCTCTGCTCCCTCCTCCACAACTCTGCGGTCAGTGGCTGGCGGTGGACCAGTCACAGACCTGCCGGCAGTGGTGGCGGCAATGGTGCTGCCTCTCCTGGTGGTGCCTCTACCTCTGCCAGTCATTGTACAATATACAAATACAACAAGAAAAACAAAAAATCTGAGTGCCGGGACTGCACAGTGTCACATTTTCATGAAATCCTCAAAAGTAGGGAAAAGCACATGTCTGTCACTGGATACGGCAAGTTTCTTGATAATGCCACACAAAAAAGCTTGGTGTGAGCCAGCAGATAGCAATGATTCTGTGCCGATATCTTTATGTCAATGTTTTTGGATTGTGGAAGGAATCATCTGAGTCTCCAGTAATCCTTTATATATATTTATATTACATGGTAATGGTTCCAGAGTGAATTATACTCGCCAATCAAGGTTCCTCTGTACTGTCATTTTATATTTTTACATTTTCACCAGTGGGTTAGTGATGGGAAAAAAATGTCTTTAGATGAAAGGATGACAAAGCTAATAAGACCAAAACTGATGCAAACTGACACTGGATGGGGAATAAAAAACATATTTCCCTACTATATACCTTTATACTCAATTTCAACAAAAACTTCAAGGTCTTTAAAAAATTGCCACTAGTGACTCTGACATATGCAGCAACTTTGGGGACAGTGACATGAATATAAAATGGACCTTTTTTTTTTACTTTGTTGTAACTTTTTGGCCGCTAGATGGGGCTATACACTCTCCCAGAAGTTACCAGGCAGTGCTCCATCCATTTTTAACCCTTTTTTTCCCTTTCGCTTTTATGAATGGAGATGGCTTGTGATTGGCTCAGGGAATACATATTCAGTTTACTAATCACCAACATGTAAATCCCGCCGTGAACAAGTGTCAGGAGCGTGCGCATCTGCCGCTATAACACTGGATGCATATATGCACCAAGATTGATTTACTGCAGATAAAAGTTTGAGATAAGTGGTTAAAGGACCAATATTGTGAAAAAAATGAAAATGTAAAATACATGATCACACATCCTTACGCAAGAAACCTGGAGCTCCCATCCCTAACTTTATTTGTTGAGTTCTAATTGTCTGTCACTAGGGGGAGTGTTGAGAAGAAGGGGAGTCCAGTGGCTCCCTCTGGTGGAATCTTCTGGCATCTGTTAGGAATATTCCTGGACAAATCTTGCATGAAATTCCACAATCTTCTGCAAGGTGGACTTCAGTTCTTGTGGCGGATGGATGAGTGATAACCTGAAACACAGAATGCAGAGTCCATCATACAGACGTTACACAAATACGAGAGATCCATCGAGTTCTGCCGCACACTGCTGCAAATCATCAGAAGGAAATGAAGACTTCCCTGGAGAGAAGTCCTACACATCGTCCTTCAGAAGTCCTAACTGTGAGCAGACGTGTGAGGAAAGCAGTCTTATGCCTGCGCATGAACAGTGATAGCGGGAAATAAATGGTATACTCTGCTCTGTAGCTTATAGAATCAGATAGTCACAGGAAGTGAAGAGTGATTTTTTTGCATCTACGGTCATTGAGAGATAAAAAGTCTGAGAACGAGATAACTGCATTTCCTCTGAGAAGCAGTGTGCAGTCCGGGAACTGCAGGAGGCGAAAGAGGGCGCTGTAGTCATGGAGACGGGGACGTCTGGAGAAGGTAAGAGCAGGTGGCAAGAAAGGAAGCTGTAGTCATGGAGACGGTTACGCATGGAGAATGTAACTGCAGCCGGCAAGGGTGGTGGCTGTAGTCATGGAGAGGGGACACCTGGAGAAGGTAACTGCAGGTGATGATAGAGGGCGCTGTAGTCATAGAGAGGGGACACCTGGAGGAGGTAACTGCAGGTGATGATATAGGCGCTGTAGTCATGGACACGGGGACATCTGGAGAAGGTAGATCACCAGTGGAGCCTGGAGAGGTGAGTTCTCTCTTCCGTTCGGTTTGTGGTACTCTGCACCTCAGCATCATGCACTGGAAGCAATCACCTACCTTACATGGTAAGTCCCCGCAGCTTGGCCAAAGCTGGTTCCATCCAGCAGGATGATGCCTGTGTCCTCCAGGAGGAGATGGCAGAAGAGGGCGTCTGGTGCCACGCCCTGATCCTGAAGAACATCACAGAGTGGGAAATTCATGTAGGAAGCATTGCATGGAGAGATGTAACAAACCACAAAGACCTTCTCCAGCCGCCAGGTCACAGTGTGGGTGTTGGGGTCACAGTGTGGGTGTTGGGGTCACGGTGTGGGTGTCGTGTGGGTGTCGGGGTCACAGTGTGGGTGTCGGGGTCACAGTGCTGGTGTCGGGGTCACAGTGCTGGTGTCGGGGTCACTGTGTGGGTGTCGGGGTCACGGTGCTGGTGTTGGGGTCACAGTGCTGGTGTCGGGGTCACAGTGTGGGTGTTGGGGTCACAGTGTGGGTGTTGGGGTCACAGTGTGGGTGTCGGGGTCACAGTGTGGGTGTCGGGGTCACAGTGCTGGTGTCGGGGTCACAGTGCTGGTGTCGGGGTCACGGTGTGGGTGTTGGGGTCACGGTGCTGGTGTCGGGGTCACAGTGCTGGTGTCGGGGTCACAGTGTGGGTGTTGGGGTCACAGTGTGGGTGTCGGGGTCACATTGTGGGTGTTGGTGTCACGGTGTGGGTGTCGGGGTCACGGTGTGGGTGTTGGGGTCACAGTGTGGGTGTTGGGGTCACGGTGTGGGTGTTGGGGTCACGGTGTGGGTGTTGGTGTCACGGTGTGGGTGTCGGGGTCACGGTGTGGGTGTTGGGGTCACGGTGTGGGTGTTGAGGTCACAGTGTGGGTGTAGTAGTAGCAGCAGTAAAGGTGTTGGGGTCACAGTGTGGGTGTTGGGGTCAAAGTGTGGGTGTTGGGGTCACAGCGTGGGTGTTGGGGTCACAGTGTGGGTGTTGGGGTCACAGTGTGGCTGTCGGGGTTACAGTGTGGGTGTTGGGGTCACAGTGTGGGTGTCGGGGTCACAGTGTGGCTATGGTAGTAGCAGCAGTAGCGGTACCTGTGCCAGTGTGATAGCTGTGTCCGGGATGTGGATGCGAGGATAGGCATACATGGCCCCCTGGATGGGGTTACAGTGGATCCCCGGGGCTCGGTTCAGGATCTCCTCGGCCAGCCGGGCGTTCTTGGCCAGATTATTGAGCAGAGTCCGCCTCTCCTGAGGAACAACAAGTGAGGTCAGTTATCTGGTGAGTGGTCATTGGTTTAGTTGTTACAAAGAATTACAGAGCTGGGAAAACAGTTTTTCACTCATGGAAAAAGTTGATGTTCCCCACCCCTCCTAACCTGAAACCAGGAAGATGTGTGGCCCAGGGCGTAACTAGACTTAATAGGGATTCCCTGCCACAATGCTAGCATGGGCCCCCCTAGGTCCCAGAACCCCATGTGGGTCACATGATCAGGATCTGGAGAATGATAGCAGAGAGTTTTCTGCTATAAAGCAGCACCTGGAAGCAGGAAAAAAATTACACACTCTCCTGAGTTTTTTGTTGTTGCTAACTGGCTGCACTTGTGGTTGGGGAGAGGGAGGTGGGAGGGCCTCCAAACCCTCTTGCCCGTCTGCAATGGCAGAGGTTGCAGGCTGATTGCTACACCCATGGCTGTGGCCGAGTGTTTATTCATTTCTTCTCCCGTAGGGGTCAGTAGAGTGGGAGGGGCACAGTCAGCGGGTGAGCGAGGAGTGTTAGGACAACAAACATTGAAAGTCTACAGCCATCATTAGGGGACAATACGGGTCAGCTTGGCCACACCCCCACATTTTATAAATAAGGCTCATGGCAAAACTAACATCTATCTTCCGTATATATTGCTGATTAATTATCAGGTGAATTATGTCATTGGCACAACACAAGCCCTGTAACCTGCTGATATCACTCACTGCCTGGAACGTCTCATACGAGGGATCTCCGGGCTGCAGCGGCTCCAGCAGAGACTCCATGGCCACAACCCCAACACCATTCGGCAGCTCATAGGATTTCAGGATATACAAGTATCCAAAGACCTCCGGATCCACGTTAACAAACTCAACGTATCCGGAGCGAAGGCCACACCTTGGGGGAGAACACCGAGGGTTACTCTCACATATAATACATGAGAACAGTGATCTACAAGACCAGCTATAATCACTAAGGTACAATATTGATTGTACAATCGTACCAATTCTATGTAATTTGAGGGACTACCTTAACCACTTATTGTGCTTGCGGCAGTAAAGCTACACCCTGCGGGACTGTCACAGGGGCGTAGATAGTTGTCTCTGGCTTCTGATGAGTGGCGTGTGCACCTGCGCTCGCACCCGTTACCGGCAGTTACAGGACAGATCGGTGAATGGGAACATATGCTACCAAAGTCAATCTAAGTGCCTTTCACTTTCATTATGGTACAGAATGCTGTGATTCAGCTTTCTGTACTTGACTAGTGGACAAAAATAATAGTGCACTACACTATTAATTTCATCCATAAAACAAAAACAAACAAACCATAAACATATAAATAAAACCCCATAAACCTCTTTCTTCCCCACAGTTACTATAATAAAACTTGTGAAAAAAAAAAAAGCCAAAGTAGAAAAATTTAAAAGCGAATATGTAAATTGTTATGTTAGGGGCCTAGGAGAGGGTATATTATTGTTTTTAGCAAATAAGAGATTGTAATAAAAAATAAATAAAAAAAACATGGAAAAAATACACCTTAATTTCCATATAAAATGTGGTTGACACACATCATACTGAGGACATAATTTAAATGTGGTAATAACCGGTAGAAATGGGCAAATACAAATGCGTGGGTTTTATCTACAGTCGCTTGGTTTATTTTAAAACGATAAGGACCGAAAACTGAGAAATAATTGATTTTTAATTTCTTTTTATTATTATTTCTGTTAAAATACATATGAAATAAAATTGGTGGGTTTAGTCGGTCTGAAAATCCCTCTCTATATTCGGGCGTCTCAGGATCTGTGGGTTTGAGGGAGAACAGGAGCCTGATGGCAGTGCTGCTCATCCGCATTCCGGATATCCAGGTAACCCGGATATCCGAACTTTCTTCAGCTATCCGACTGGATTCAGATTCCGGATACCTGGGCCCAAATACGGATATCTATCTGCGGATAGTTGGTTGGGCAATGCGGATATCCACGGATATCCAGCAGATATCCGACTATTGAGATACTGTATGACGTCCAGGACGTCCTGGAGCCAATCAGAGGGCTCCCAGCAGAAGCCCTAGCAGCCAATCACAGAGAGGAACCCTGGCCAGTCCCACCTAACCTCATTGAGCCAATCAGAGAGCTCCCAGCATAAACCCTGGCACTCAATCACAGAAAGGAACCCTCGCCCGGCCCCCCTGTATAATAAGGAGGGCTGCCATGATGAGACATATCGTGAATGCTCACTGAGAGACATGCTCCAGTGCTGCTGGCCTAGCAAGTGTTTACACAGTGATAAACCTAAAGCTGTTCAGTGATTAACCCCTTCTCTATCACTACACTATTGTTAAATCATCAATTAGCTTGATTTCATTGTGTGACAGTCAGAGTGTGTGCTCCAGTGCTACAGGAAGCTGCTATGTGTCTGTGTGTGTGTGCTGTGCACAGACCAGGCCAGCTGCTGCCTGCTGGCCAGCTATTAGCCTTAGCTAGCTACAGTATAGGTTAGGGATTAGGGAATAGGAGGATTACTGTGTAATTGTGTAGTTAGTACTGAAGTACTGCAGTCAGTGCTAGTAGTTGTCAGAGTAGTAGTACTACTGTGTTAGCTTACTACAGAACTGCTGTGCTGCTGAGCAGTGCCAGTGTGACAGTTAGTGTCCTCTCCTCTGCTGTCTGACTGTCACTCGGCATGTGGCACTTTGCACATGGCACATGGCACTTGGCACATGGCACTTGGCACTTTGCACGTGGCACTTGGCACGTGCAAAGTGCCATGTGCAAAGTGCCCCGTGCAAACAAGTGCAAAGTGCCACGTGCAAAGTGTCATGTGCAAACATGTGCAAAGTGCAAAGTGCCATGTGCAAAGTGCAAACTGCCACATGCAAACACATGCAAAGTGCCAAGTGGAAAGTGCCACCTGCAAACACGTGCAAAGTGCCACGTGCCAAGGGCAAAGTGCCATGTGCAAAGTGCCACGTGCAAACACGTGCAAAGTGCCACATGCAAAGTGCCATGTGCAAAGTGCCACGTGCAAAGTGGCACTTTTCACGTGTTTGCATGTGGCACTTTGCACGTGTTTGCATGTGGCACTTTGCACGTGGCACTTTGCACATTTTTGCACTTGGCACTTTGCACGTGGCACTTTGCACGTGTTTGCACGTGTTTGCACTTGGCACTTTGCATGTGGCAGTTTGCACTTTGCACATGTTTGCACATGGCACTTTGCACTTTGCACGTGGCACTTTGCACTTGGCACTTTGCACATGTTTGCACATGGCACTTTGCACATGGCACTTTGCATGTGCCACGTGAAAAGTGCCACGTGCAAAGTGCAAACTGCCACATGCAAACATGTGCAAAGTGCCAAGTGGAAAGTGCCACCTGCAAACACGTGCAAAGTGCCACGTGCCAAGGGCAAAGTGCCATGTGCAAAGTGCCACGTGCAAACACGTGCAAAGTGCCACATGCAAAGTGCCATGTGCAAAGTGCCACGTGCAAAGTGGCACTTTTCACGTGTTTGCATGTGGCACTTTGCACGTGTTTGCATGTGGCACTTTGCACGTGGCACTTTGCACATTTTTGCACTTGGCACTTTGCACTTTGCACGTGGCACTTTGCACGTGTTTGCACGTGTTTGCACTTGGCACTTTGCATGTGGCAGTTTGCACTTTGCACATGTTTGCACATGGCACTTTGCACTTTGCACGTGGCACTTTGCACTTGGCACTTTGCACATGTTTGCACATGGCACTTTGCACATGGCACTTTGCATGTGCCACGTGAAAAGTGCCATGTGCCAAGTGCCACATGCCAAGTGCTGCATGCCAAGTGCCACATGCCATGTGCCACTGCCAAGTGCCACTGCCAAGTGCCACATCCGGCATGCTCCTGGCAGACGTTACACCTGCTGCTGCTGCATTGCCCTGCTCCTGCTGCCTGTGCTGCTCCCACCGCCAGGGCGCCACAGGCCACTGCTGCTGCTGTGCTGATACCACCTATATTTAACCCAAAACACAATTGCTGCATAATTATTTGGAGGTGTCTGGGCTGAAAACTGCCATGTCCCAGTTGTGCGGTTGGGCTTTGGACACAATGGCCTCAATTCATAAAGCATTACCGCATGCGTTATCGCCTAATTGGTAAATTACCGCATGGTATGTTGTTGATAGTGGATTCATAAAATTTAACGCATGTTTACCGCATAAACATGTAGTGTGGTATTAGTGCGGTAATGGTGCGGTAATGTAAACGTTGTTTGTGTCGGTAAAGTGAATGACGTGTATTCATGGAAAAAAAGGGGGGAGTAAGGAAATGATAAATAACATGTTGTTATCTGCAGCAAAGACCTGGCGAGTTTGCTCTACTCAGCAGCATTTTAGGTGACAAATGGAGCCCTTTCAACTTAATGTTATGGAATATGTAAGGATACGGAGGAGGAAGGGTTAGAAATCGTACAGAGTTATATAATTTAAAAGAATAATTATATATATATATAATATATATTATACATACACACACACACATATATATATATATATATATATATATATATATATATATATATATAAAATATACCGTATTTTCCGTCGTATAAGACGCACTTTTTCTCCCCCAAAAATGGGGAGAAAAAGTCCCTGCGTCTTATACGGCGAAGGCAGGGAATCCCAGACTAACGAACGCCCGCCGTAATGAACCGCCGACCCGCCGGTACACATCGGGGATTCCCTGCCTTGATCCTGTGTATGCTGAGCTGTCCCCCAGGGATGCCTGCCGGTATGTTACTTCATGTATACTGCGCTGCCCCCTCCCCGCGTGTAGGCTGCGCTGCCCCGTATGCCCACATGTTTCCCTGCCCCCTCCCATAAGGATAAAGTATCGGCAGTAGCCCCGTCAATGTATTCGGCGCTGCCCCCTCCCCGCGTGAATGCTGCGCTGCCCCCCCCCTGTAAAAGGATAAAGTATCGGCAGAAGCGGCTCACCTCCTTCAAAGTTCCCGCAGTGACAGCTGACCTCGTGTGTCCTGCGTGGCTCCCCGTAGTGAAAGTTTCTGCTGATGACGCGAACAGCAGAAACTTTCACTACGGGGAGCCACGCAGGACACACGAGGTCAGCTGTCACTGCGGGAACTTTGAAGGAGGTGAGCCGCTTCTGCCGATACTTTATCCTTTTACAGGGGGGGCAGTGCAGCATTCACGCGGGGAGGGGGCAGCGCCGAATACATTGCTGGGGCTACTGCCGATACTTTATCCTTATGGGAGGGGGGCAGGGAAACATGTGGGCATACGGGGCAGCGCAGCATTTACGTGGGCGTGGGTTGGGCAGTGCAGTATACATGGAGGGGACAGCAGTATACATGGAGGGGACAGTAGCATACATGGAGGAAGCTGCACAGCATACATGGAGGGGGCAGCACAGCATACATGGGGGGGGCAGCACAGCATTACATGGAGGGGGCAGCACAGCATTACATGGAGGGGGCAGCACAGCATACATGGAGGGGGCAGCACCGCATACATGGAGGGGGCAGCACAGCATACATGGAGGGGGCAGCACAGCATACATGGAGGGGGCAGCACCGCATACATGGAGGGG
This sequence comes from Hyperolius riggenbachi, assembly GCF_040937935.1. Taxonomy (NCBI): domain Eukaryota; kingdom Metazoa; phylum Chordata; class Amphibia; order Anura; family Hyperoliidae; genus Hyperolius; species Hyperolius riggenbachi. Next base: position 447,616,717 of record NC_090650.1, on the reverse strand, counting down.
GCAGCACAGCATACATGGAGGGGCAAGAGGAACATGTGGGGCAGCGCAGCATACACAGGGGAGTGATAGACACTGGGGGTGACACAATAGGATCAGATAGGGGACACAGTCATTGGGTGAGAACCTCTATAAGACGCTCCTGGAATGTGGACAGACCAGGTTAAGTTTATATTTTTTTCCCTGGTTTTTGCCCTCTAAACCTGGGTGCGTCTTATATTCCGGAGCGTCTTATACGGCGCGAAATACGGTAATAATTTATAAAAAATATAATAATTATACAAAATAAGTCACGTGTGTCTAAAACTGCCCACTTCTACCCAGCATGCACCTTGTCATTGGGAAGTCAGCGGCAAACTACCGCACTCAGCAAATTATACTAACAGCTTTCTGCACTTTTACCGACTGCTATCACACTCTGAATTTTTTTTATGAATTCACTGCAACCCTCATTTACCCTCATTATCTCTGAATTCCCGCACTCATTTTTATGATCTGAGGCCAATGTGGGCTGCATGACCGCTGTCTGGAACCTAGTCCTGAGGCTAATTGACAGACATTTTTTTTGGGGGGGGAGGATTTTAAGTCCCAACATCATCAATTAGTGTTCCCCTTTAAAAGATAATGATGATACATGCCTCATGTACCCTAGAAACGTTTTTAAAGCAATTTAAAGGCCACTTCCGGGTTTTCTATCCAGATATCCGAATTTGCCCCAATATCCCGGATACTGGGATCGGAAATCCGATTCGGATTCAGATTCTGAAAATTTTGAAATGGGATATGCGACTCGGATCGGATATCTGGGGATCCAGATCCGGATCCAATCCGGATTTTGAAAAGGGGTATCCGAGCAGCACTGCCTGATGGTGCAGCATTGTTAATAAGTTGAGTATTAGTATTGTGAGCAATAATACTCACAATGTTGGGTTGCTTCCCTAGCAACCAGTGTATGCGCATGCGGGGAAAAACCGTCTCCGCTCGGCATCCCGGATCCTCCTGGAGCTGGGCGGTCGCTCTCCTTTGCTGCTGTTCCTCTCTATCTGCTGGAATAGCTGATTTGAGGGGAGTATCACCTCACTTGGGGGTGAGTAACTAGACTGGATAGACTTTTCAAGGAGGCGCCCTTGAGGTGTGTTGTTGTCATACATGGGTAAAAAATGAGGCGACTTACCTCTCTTTTAGACTCATATTAGGTACAAAAGGCTCTTTATTTTATACAAACAAGTTTACGTTCAGACTCCACATGTACATGTAAACTTGTTTGTATAAAATAAAGACCCTTTTGTACCTAATATGAGTCTAAAAGAGAGGTAAGTCGCCTCATTTTTTACCCATGTATGACAACAACACACCTCAAGGGCGCCTCCTTGAAAAGTCTATCCAGTCTATATAAAATAAAATAATTCTTAGTGAAAAGTGCCACCCAAAGAAATAACCAATTTTGTGGCAAAAAAAGGGAAAATATCATTTTGGTGAGAGAAGTAGTAATAAAGTTATTGGCAAATGAGGGAGGAGCGCTGAAATGTGAAAATTGTTCTGGTCCATAAGGGGAAAAACTCTTTGTGGTGAAGAGGTTTAAAGGGACTCCGAGCAGTGCAGAAACTATGGAAAGATGCATATCATTTTAAAGCTCTCTTTCTCCTCTTTCCAATGATAGATAAACCGCCGCCCGACGCCTTTTAGTTTTCGCTATTTTCGTGATCGAAATTGCCGCGGCCGCGACTTCGATCGCGAAAATAGAGAAAACTAAAAGTCATAGGGTGACGATTTAGGTGTCGCCAGAAAGAGGAGAAAGAGAGCTTTAAAATGATATCCATCTTTCCATAGTTACTTGTATTACACAGGACGACACTTTCCCCAATGGTTAATTTGCATATATTCAGCAGTGGTGCCTGGGAGACATCTCGAGCTCACTCCAACCTGAATTATCGCAAATTCTTTCTGTTTTAGGAAAGCAAACTTTTGTTTTTCAGCAGCTCCATTCAGCAGAAAAAGTCGCCCTGTGTAATACAATGTAACTATGGAAAGATGGGTATCATTTTAAAGCTCTCTGTCTTCTCTTTCTGGCGACACCTAAATCGTTGCCCTACGCCTTTTAGTTTTCTTTATTTTCGCGATCGAAGTCGCGGCCGCGGCAATTTCGATCCCGAAAATAGCGAAAACTAAAAGACGTAGGGTGGCGGTTTATATAGCATTGGAAAGAGGAGAAAGAGAGCTTTAAAATGATATGCATCTTTCCATAGTTTCTGCACTGCTCGGAGTCCCTTTAACCCTCCTGGCGGTTTGCAAAAAAATCGCCAGGGGGCAGCAAATCTTTTTTTTTTAATTTTTTTTTTTTTTCATGTAGCGAGACAAAGTCTCGCTACATGATAGCCGCTCAGCGGCATCCCACCAGCCCCTCCGATCGCCGCCGGCGATCGGAGATCCGGAGATCCCGTTAAAAGAACGGGATCTCCCGGAGGGCTTCCCCGTCGCCATGGCGACGGGGCGGGATGACGTCACCGACGTCATCGACGTCGTGACGTCAAAGGGGATTCCGATCCACCCCATAGAGCTGCCTGGCACTGATTGGCCAGGCAGCGCACGGGGTCTGGGGGGGGGGGGCGGCTGCGGCGCGACGGATAGCGGCGGATCGGCGGCGATCGGGCACTGCACGCAGCTAGCAAAGTGCTAGCTGCGTGCAGCAAAAAAAAAATTATGCAAATCGGCCCAGCGGGGCCTGAGCGGTGCCTTCCGGCGGCTTACCCCGAGCTCAGCTCGGGCTTACCGCCAGGAAGGTTAAAGAGAACCCGAGCCATAAGGTGGCCACACACTTATAGATTTGTACCAGATTTTACCATCAGTTAGATTCCTGTCAGATGCCGGTCAGGTCAAATATGACAGGAATCCATCTGATGTGCGCCACACACTAGGAACAGATTTCCAGTCGTTTTCAGAATGAAATCTATTGGAAATTGATCTAAAGGCATTACTGTACCATCAGATCCAATGCAACGCTATGGACCATCGATCTGCTGCCAGCAACAGATTGACCTAGACCTTCCATCCTGACAAAATTGATCGAAATCGTCCGCATATCGATCGATTGGCCGTTCAATCGTGTATCGATTTGCGATTGATCGTTTTGATTGCTGAAATGGACCAGTGTATGGGCCCCTATAGATCAGGGTCAGAAACACATACTTACTTCCGCTGTTCCCAATCTCATCACTCTCTGCCTGCAGCAGTTCACTCGCCCTGCTGTCTCTATGACAGCAGAGCCCTGTGAGGCGGTCAGGAGCCAATTTCATTCCCTGTCTATCAATGTAAGCAACTCCCATCGGCTTATACTGATCACACAGGAGCCAATGAAAGCCCCTGACTGGCTCATAGAATGGGCCTGATGGTTCCCGAGGTGAGGCATGGACGGCGGTTGTGGCGGGTATGTGCGGTGATTCGTCAGTATCCAGCGGTATCTGGTCCTTACCTGGTTCTCATTCAACGATTTTTACACCTTAAACTTCCTGACATTTTTGACACTTTAGTTGTGTCGTTTGATACAGCTGTAACTTTTTAATTATCTATGCCATCTTAGTGATACATGTCTTGTTTTTTTCAGTACAATCTAGGCTTTCTTTGGGTTATATTTTTCTCCCAAATCTATTTTGTTTTATAGTCCATGTATGGGGAAAAATTAGGCATAAATGCAGAAAACAAACAATTTTTTTTAATTTTTCACCCCTCCTAATTTTCACATCTCACGTCCCACAGTTATAAAACATTTACAAATAAATTATTTGGCCCTTCCTGATTGAAATGATTCCCCACATGCCACATTTTACTTCTAGCTGAGCATGTGGCGGACGGTTATCCCCAATCTGCGCATCTGTGGCGATCGAATGCATTCGCTAGGGCGACAGGTCAGGGGGCATAGAGCTGTACAGATGCATCACTAGGCAATGGCAGAGCGTTACATCTGTAGAGCATTAAGGCCTGAAACCTTCGCCCTAGCGATTGCATCCGATCACTACTGGCGGCAGTCATTAAACATTTATAAACAGACATAGGTATTGCAGGGGTTAATAATGGGTTCATAGGCTAAGTTTGGGTTAAAAATTAATGGGGAGTTTAAAAAAATACTTTTTTTATTTATTGGGACTGTCACTTTAATTTTTTTTTTTTTTTTTTTTTTTTTTTTTTTACATTTACAACCTTCTTTTTCTAACTTTACTGAATGATTGTTGCTAGCTAACAGCAACAATCATTCACTTTACCATTCACGTGACTGTGCACGAGCGGGAGCGCACACACGTGCATGCGCGGGAGCGGCAGACAGCGGGCATTAATGCCGGACATAGATTCGACATCCTAGAACACACAGGGGGGCTAATTAGGATGTAGAATCTACGTCCTGAAACTTTGATCAGTTAAGGGTGCACAGACCCACTGGTACTTAAAAAAAAAAATTATTGTTTTTATTTCATTTTTTCTGGGTTTAAAAACCATTTTTCTTGGCATTTTTAAAATTGATTTTCTGGTACTTTAATTCAAATATCCAATCATATTCAGAGAAACTATGGGTATTTGACATGTGCACAGGTTATGCTGAACATCTCACTCCTTAATAAATTGGTCCTTTGAGATGGTAACAGTGTCACACAACCTCTGGTCCAGCATTCTGTGGCCACCAGAGTCCTGACTCAGCCTAGTCTGGTCCACCTGGGAGGTCTTCAGATAGGCATGAGCATCTGTCACTTGTCCAAGGTTCTAACTCCAACTCCATGCTGGTTTCCAAGGGCTGCTCTGCTCGGATAGGTTTCTGGATCTTTCTTACAAATGCCAGAGCTGAAAGTAAATGTTTTACTAGTGAAATGGCCACCTTATCTTTCTCTATTATTATTATCACAGTATGCTCAGTCCTGACAAAGCAAGAACATCTAATTGGGTCCGCAGGTAAATAAGATAACACCCAAACACATTCCTATATTAGTGGAGGTTTCTGTAGCTTCAAAATACAAACTAGGGCTGACTTTCTGCACTAAGCCCTCCCACCAATCATCACTGGCCCAATGAAAGGTCCTCTTCTCTTCTGATTACAACTGAACCCACTTCCTAAAGTGTACGAATATGGCACTCACTCTCCACTGATTCCCTTGGAGATGGAATTTACAGACACCAGCTGGACCCTCTCGGAGTATTCTGGACCCATTTCAAAGAGAACTTTCTTAAAAGAGTGGAAGATGGCTCCGGGAGCGAAGACATTGTCCTGATAGACCTGCGGGAGAGGAGAGAGAAGGGGTGAGCGAATGAAGGGTGAGAGAAGACATTGTCCTGATAGACCTGCAGGAGAGGAGAGAGGAGGGGTGAGAGAATGAAGGGTGAGGGAAGACATTGTCCTGATAGACCTGTGGGAGAGGAGAGAGAAGGGGAGAGAGAATGAAGGGTGAGAGAAAACATTGTCCTGATAAACCTGCAGGAGAGGAGAGAGGAGGGGTGAGAGAATGAAGGGTGAGAGAAGACATTGTCCTGATAGACCTGTGGGAGAGGAGAGAGAAGGGGTGAGAGAATGAAGGGTGAGAGAAGACATTGTCCTGATAGACCTGAGGGAGAGGGGAGAGGAGGGGTGAGAGAATGAAGGGTGAGAGAAGACATTGTCCTGATAGACCTGCAGGAGAGGAGAGAGAAGGAGAGAGAATGAAGGGTGAGAGAAGACATTGTCCTCATAGACCTGCGGGAGAGGAGAGAGGAGGGGAGAGAATGAAGGGTGAGAGAAGACATTGTCCTGATAGACCTGCAGGAGAGGAGAGAGGAGGGGTGAGAGAATGAAGGGTGAGAGAAGACATTGTCCTGATAGACCTGCGGGAGAGGAGAGAGAAGGGGAGAGAATGAAGGGTGAGAGAAGACATTGTCCTGATAGACCTGCGGGAGAGGGGAGAGGAGGGGTGAGAGAATGAAGGGTGAGAGAAGACATTGTCCTGATAGACCTGTGGGAGAGGAGAGAGAAGGGGTGAGAGAATGAAGGATGAGAGAAGACATTGTCCTGATAGACCTGCAGGAGAGGGGAGAGAAGGAGAGAGAATGAAGGGTGAGAGAAGACATTGTCCTGATAGACCTGCAGGAGAGGAGGGAGAAGGGGTGAGAGAATGAAGGGTGAGAGAAGACATTGTCCTGATAGACTTGCGGGAGAGGAGAGAGGAGGGGTGAGAGAATGAAGGATGAGAGAAGACATTGTCCTGATAGACCTGCAGGAGAGGGGAGAGAAGGGGTGAGAGAATGAAGGGTGAGAGAAGACATTGTCCTCATAGACCTGCAGGAGAGGAGAGAGAAGGGGTGAGAGAAGACATTGTCCTGATAGACCTGCAGGAAAGGAGAGAGAAGGGGTGAGAGAATGAAGGGTGAGAGAAGACATTGTCCTGATAGACCTGCAGGAGAGGAGAGAGAAGGGGAGAGAATGAAGGGTGAGAGAAGACATTGTCCTCATAGACCTGCAGGAAAGGAGAGAGAAGGGGTGAGAGAATGAAGGGTGAGAGAAGACATTGTCCTGATAGACCTGCAGGAGAGGAGAGAGAAGGGGAGAGAATGAAGGGTGAGAGAAGACATTGTCCTAATAGACCTGCGGGAGAGGAGAGAGAAGGGGTGAGAGAATGAAGGGTGAGAGAAGACATTGCCCTGATAGACCTGCAGGAGAGGGGAGAGAAGGGGTGAGAGAATGAAGGGTGAGAGAAGACATTGTCCTGATAGACCTGCGGGAGAGGAGAGAGAAGGGGTGAGAGAATGAAGGGTGAGAGAAGACATTGTCCTGATAGACCTGCAGGAGAGGAGAGAGAAGGGGTGAGAGAATGAAGGGTGAGAGAAGACATTGTCCTGATAGACCTGCGGGAGAGGAGAGAGAAGGGGTGAGAGAATGAAGGGTGAGAGAAGACATTGTCCTGATAGACCTGCGGGAGAGGAGAGAGGAGGGGTGAGAGAATGAAGGGTGAGAGAAGACATTGTCCTGATAGACCTGCAGGAGAGGAGAGAGAAGGGGAGAGAGAATGAAGGGTGAGAGAAGACATTGTCCTGATAGACCTGCGGGAGAGGAGAGAGAAGGGGTGAGAGAATGAAGGGTGAGAGAAGACATTGTCCTGATAGACCTGCGGGAGAGGAGAGAGAAGGAGAGAGAATGAAGGGTGAGAGAAGACATTGTCCTGATAGACCTGCAGGAGAGGAGAGAGGAGGGGTGAGAGAATGAAGGGTGAGAGAAGACATTGTCCTGATAGACCTGCAGGAGAGGAGAGAGGAGGGGTGAGAGAATGAAGGGTGAGAGAAGACATTGTCCTGATAGACCTGCAGGAGAGGAGAGAGAAGGAGAGAGAATGAAGGGTGAGAGAAGACATTGTCCTGATAGACCTGTGGGAGAGGAGAGAGGAGGGGAGAGAATGAAGGGTGAGAGAAGACATTGTCCTGATAGACCTGCGGGAGAGGAGAGAGAAGGGGTGAGAGAATGAAGGGTGAGAGAAGACATTGTCCTGATAGACCTGCAGGAGAGGAGAGAGAAGGGGTGAGAGAATGAAGGGTGAGAGAAGACATTGTCCTGATAGACCTGTGGGAGAGGAGAGAGAAGGAGAGAGAATGAAGGGTGAGAGAAGACATTGTCCTCATAGACCTGCGGGAGAGGAGAGAGAAGGGGTGAGAGAATGAAGGGTGAGAGAAGACATTGTCCTGATAGACCTGCAGGAGAGGAGAGAGAAGGAGAGAGAATGAAGGGTGAGAGAAGACATTGTCCTGATAGACCTGCGGGAGAGGGGAGAGGAGGGGTGAGAGAATGAAGGGTGAGAGAAGACATTGTCCTGATAGACCTGCGGGAGAGGAGAGAGAAGTGGTGAGAGAATGAAGGGTGAGAGAAGACATTGTCCTGATAGACCTGTGGGAGAGGGGAGAGGAGGGGTGAGAGAATGAAGGGTGAGAGAAGACATTGTCCTGATAGACCTGCGGGAGAGGAGAGAGAAGTGGTGAGAGAATGAAGGGTGAGAGAAGACATTGTCCTGATAGACCTGCAGGAGAGGAGAGAGAAGGGGAGAGAGAATGAAGCATGAGAGAAGACATTGTCCTGATAGACCTGCGGGAGAGGAGAGAGGAGGGGTGAGAGAATGAAGGGTGAGAGAAGACATTGTCCTGATAGACCTGCGGGAGAGGAGAGAGGAGGGGTGAGAGAATGAAGGGTTAGAGAAGACATTGTCCTGATAGACCTGCGGGAGAGGAGAGAGAAGTGGTGAGAGAATGAAGGGTGAGAGAAGACATTGTCCTGATAGACCTGCGGGAGAGGAGAGAGAAGTGGTGAGAGAATGAAGGGTGAGAGAAGACATTGTCCTGATAGACCTGCAGGAGAGGAGAGAGGAGGGGTGAGAGAATGAAGGGTGAGAGAAGACATTGTCCTGATAGACCTGTGGGAGAGGAGAGAGGAGGGGAGAGAATGAAGGGTGAGAGAAGACATTGTCCTGATAGACCTGCGGGAGAGGAGAGAGGAGGGGTGAGAGAATGAAGGGTTAGAGAAGACATTGTCCTGATAGACCTGCGGGAGAGGAGAGAGGAGGGGTGAGAGAATGAAGGGTGAGAGAAGACATTGTCCTGATAGACCTGTGGGAGAGGAGAGAGAAGGGGAGAGAGAATGAAGGGTGAGAGAAGACATTGTCCTGATAGACCTGTGGGAGAGGAGAGAGGAGGGGTGAGAGAATGAAGGGTGAGAGAAGACATTGTCCTGATAGACCTGCGGGAGAGGAGAGAGAAGTGGTGAGAGAATGAAGGGTGAGAGAAGACATTGTCCTGATAGACCTGCAGGAGAGGAGAGAGGAGGGGTGAGAGAATGAAGGGTGAGAGAAGACATTGTCCTGATAGACCTGTGGGAGAGGAGAGAGGAGGGGAGAGAATGAAGGGTGAGAGAAGACATTGTCCTGATAGACCTGCGGGAGAGGAGAGAGAAGGGGTGAGAGAATGAAGGGTGAGAGAAGACATTGTCCTGATAGACCTGCGGGGGAGGAGAGAGGAGGGGTGAGAGAATGAAGGGTGAGAGAAGACATTGTCCTGATAGACCTGCAGGAGAGGGGAGAGGAGGGGTGAGAGAATGAAGGGTGAGAGAAGACATTGTCCTGATAGACCTGCAGGAGAGGAGAGAGAAGGGGTGAGAGAATGAAGGGTGAGAGAAAACATTGTCCTGATAGACCTGCAGGAGAGGAGAGAGGAGGGGTGTGAGAATGAAGGGTGAGGGAAGACATTGTCCTGATAGACCTGCAGGAGAGGAGAGAGAAGGGGAGAGAGAATGAAGGGTGAGAGAAAACATTGTCCTGATAGACCTGCAGGAGAGGAGAGAGGAGGGGTGAGAGAATGAAGGGTGAGAGAAGACATTGTCCTGATAGACCTGTGGGAGAGGAGAGAGAAGGGGTGAGAGAATGAAGGATGAGAGAAGACATTGTCCTGATAGACCTGCGGGAGAGGGGAGAGGAGGGGTGAGAGAATGAAGGGTGAGAGAAGACATTGTCCTGATAGACCTGCGGGAGAGGAGAGAGGAGGGGTGAGAGAATGAAGGGTGAGAGAAGACATTGTCCTGATAGACCTGCAGGAGAGGAGAGAGAAGGGGTGAGAGAATGAAGGGTGAGAGAAGACATTGTCCTGATAGACCTGCGGGAGAGGAGAGAGGAGGGGTGAGAGAATGAAGGGTGAGAGAAGACATTGTCCTGATAGACCTGCAGGAGAGGGGAGAGGAGGGGTGAGAGAATGAAGGGTGAGAGAAGACATTGTCCTGATAGACCTGTGGGAGAGGAGAGAGAAGGGGAGAGAGAATGAAGGGTGAGAGAAAACATTGTCCTGATAGACCTGCAGGAGAGGAGAGAGGAGGGGTGAGAGAATGAAGGGTGAGAGAAGACATTGTCCTGATAGACCTGCGGGAGAGGAGAGAGGAGGGGTGAGAGAATGAAGGGTGAGAGAAGACATTGTCCTGATAGACCTGCAGGAGAGGAGAGAGGAGGGGAGAGAATGAAGGGTGAGAGAAGACATTGTCCTGATAGACCTGCGGGAGAGGAGAGAGAAGGCGTGAGAGAATGAAGAGTGAGAGAAGACATTGTCCTGATAGACCTGCGGGAGAGGGGAGAGGAGGGGTGAGAGAATGAAGGGTGAGAGAAAACATTGTCCTGATAGACCTGCGGGAGAGGAGAGAGAAGGGGTGAGAGAATGAAGCATGAGAGAAGACATTGTCCTGATAGACCTGCAGGAGAGGAGAGAGAAGGGGTGAGAGAATGAAGGGTGAGAGAAGACATTGTCCTGATAGACCTGCGGGAGAGGAGAGAGAAGGGGTGAGAGATTGAAGGGTGAGAGAATGAAGGGTGAGAGAAGACATTGTCCTCACAGACCTGCGGGAGAGGAGAGAGAAGGGGAGAGAGAATGAAGGGTGAGGGAAGACATTGTCCTGATAGACCTGCGGGAGAGGAGAGAGGAGGGGTGAGAGAATGAAGGGTGAGAGAAGACATTGTCCTGATAGACCTGCAGGAGAGGAGAGAGGAGGGGTGAGAGAATGAAGGGTGAGAGAAGACATTGTCCTGATAGACCTGCAGGAGAGGAGAGAGAAGGGGTGAGAGAATGAAGGGTGGGAGAAGACATTGTCCTGATAGACCTGCAGGAGAGGAGAGAGAAGGGGAGAGAGAATGAAGCATGAGAGAAGACATTGTCCTGATAGACCTGCGGGAGAGGAGGGAGGAGGGGTGAGAGAATGAAGGGTGAGAGAAGACATTGTCCTGATAGACCTGCGGGAGAGGAGAGAGGAGGGGTGAGAGAATGAAGGGTTAGAGAAGACATTGTCCTGATAGACCTGCGGGAGAGGAGAGAGAAGGGGAGAGAGAATGAAGGGTGAGAGAAGACATTGTCCTGATAGACCTGCAGGAGAGGGGAGAGGAGGGGTGAGAGAATGAAGGATGAGAGAAGACATTGTCCTGATAGACCTGAGGGAGAGGGGAGAGGAGGGGTGAGAGAATGAAGGGTGAGAGAAGACATTGTCCTGATAGACCTGCAGGAAAGGAGAGAGAAGGGGTGAGAGAATGAAGGGTGAGAGAAGACATTGTCCTGATAGACCTGCAGGAGAGGAGAGAGGAGGGGTGAGAGAATGAAGGATGAGAGAAGACATTGTCCTGATAGACCTGCGGGAGAGGAGAGAGAAGGGGTGAGAGAATGAAGGGTGAGAGAAGACATTGTCCTGATAGACCTGCAGGAGAGGAGAGAGAAGAGGTGAGAGAATGAAGGGTGAGAGAAGACATTGTCCTGATAGACCTGCAGGAGAGGAGAGAGAAGGGGTGAGAGAATGAAGGGTGAGAGAAGACATTGTCCTGATAGACCTGCAGGAGAGGAGAGAGAAGAGGTGAGAGAATGAAGGGTGAGAGAAGACATTGTCCTGATAGACCTGCAGGAGAGGAGAGAGAAGGGGAGAGAGAATGAAGCATGAGAGAAGACATTGTCCTGATAGACCTGCAGGAGAGGAGAGAGGAGGGGTGAGAGAATGAAGGGTGAGAGAAGACATTGTCCTGATAGACCTGCGGGAGAGGAGAGAGGAGGGGTGAGAGAATGAAGGGTGAGAGAAGACATTGTCCTGATAGACCTGCGGGAGAGGAGAGAGGAGGGGTGAGAGAATGAAGGGTTAGAGAAGACATTGTCCTGATAGACCTGCGGGAGAGGAGAGAGAAGGGGAGAGAGAATGAAGGGTGAGAGAAGACATTGTCCTGATAGACCTGCAGGAGAGGAGAGAGAAGGGGTGAGAGAATGAAGGGTGAGAGAAGACATTGTCCTGATAGACCTGCAGGAGAGGAGAGAGAAGGGGTGAGAGAATGAAGGGTGAGAGAAGACATTGCCCTGATAGACCTGCAGGAGAGGAGAGAGGAGGGGTGAGAGAATGAAGGGTGAGAGAAGACATTGCCCTGATAGACCTGCAGGAGAGGAGAGAGAAGAGGTGAGAGAATGAAGGGTGAGAGAAGACATTGTCCTGATAGACCTGCGGGAGAGGAGAGAGGAGGGGTGAGAGAATGAAGGGTGAGAGAAGACATTGTCCTGATAGACCTGCGGGAGAGGAGAGAGGAGGGGTGAGAGAATGAAGGGTGAGAGAAGACATTGTCCTCATAGACCTGCGGGAGAGGAGAGAGGAGGGGTGAGAGAATGAAGGGTGAGAGAAGACATTGCCCTGATAGACCTGCAGGAGAGGAGAGAGGAGGGGTGAGAGAATGAAGGGTGAGAGAAGACATTGTCCTGATAGACCTGCGGGAGAGGGGAGAGAAGGGGTGAGAGAATGAAGGGTGAGAGAAGACATTGTCCTCACAGACCTGCGGGAGAGGAGAGAGAAGGGGAGAGAGAATGAAGGGTGAGAGAAGACATTGTCCTGATAGACCTGCAGGAGAGGAGAGAGAAGGGGTGAGAGAATGAAGGGTGAGAGAAGACATTGTCCTGATAGACCTGCAGGAGAGGAGAGAGAAGGGGTGAGAGAATGAAGCATGAGAGAAGACATTGTCCGGATAGACCTGCAGGAGAGGAGAGAGAAGGGGAGAGAGAATGAAGGGTGAGAGAAGACATTGCCCTGATAGACCTGCAGGAGAGGAGAGAGAATGGGTGAGAGAATGAAGGGTGAGAGGAAGACACTGTCCTGATAGACCTGCGGGAGAGGAGAGAGAAGGGGTGAGAGAATGAAGGGTGAGAGAAGACATTGTCCTGATAGACCTGCGGGAGAGGAGAGAGAAGGGGTGAGAGAATGAAGGGTGAGAGAAGACATTGTCCTGATAGACCTGCGGGAGAGGCGAGAGAAGGGGAGAGAGAATGAAGGGTGAGAGAAGACATTGTCCTGATAGACCTGCGGGAGAGGATAGAGAAGGGGTGAGAGAATGAAGGGTGAGAGAAGACATTGTCCTGATAGACCTGCGGGAGAGGAGAGAGGAGGGGTGAGAGAATGAAGGGTGAGAGAAGACATTGTCCTGATAGACCTGCAGGAGAGGAGAGAGGAGGGGAGAGAATGAAGGATGAGAGAAGACATTGTCCTGATAGACCTGCGAGAGAGGAGAGAGAAGGCGTGAGAGAATGAAGAGTGAGAGAAGACATTGTCCTGATAGACCTGCGGAAAAGGAGAGAGAAGGGGTGAGAGAATGAAGCATGAGAGAAGACATTGTCCTGATAGACCTGCAGGAGAGGAGAGAGAAGGGGTGAGAGAATGAAGGGTGAGAGAAGACATTTTCCTGATAGACCTGCGGGAGAGGAGAGAGAAGGGGTGAGAGATTGAAGGGTGAGAGAATGAAGGGTGAGAGAAGACATTGTCCTCACAGACCTGCGGGAGAGGAGAGAGAAGGCGTGAGAGAATGAAGGGTGAGAGAAGACATTGTCCTGATAGACCTGCAGGAGAGGAGAGAGAAGGGGAGAGAGAATGAAGGGTGAGGGAAGACATTGTCCTGATAGACCTGCGGGAGAGGAGAGAGAAGGGGTGAGAGAATGAAGGGTGAGAGAAGACATTGTCCAGATAGACCTGCGGGAGAGGAGAGAGAAGGGGAGAGAATGAAGGGTGAGAGAAGACATTGTCCTGATAGACCTGCGGGAGAGGAGAGAGAAGGGGTGAGAGAATGAAGGGTGAGAGAAGACATTGTCCTGATAGACCTGCAGGAGAGGAGGGAGAAGGGGAGAGAGAATGAAGGGTGAGAGAAGACATTGTCCTGATAGACCTGCAGGAGAGGAGAGAGAAGGGGTGAGAGAATGAAGGGTGAGAGAAGACATTGTCCTGATAGACCTGCGGGAGAGGGGAGAGAAGGGGTGAGAGAATGAAGGGTGAGGGAAGACATTGTCCTGATAGACCTGCAGGAGAGGAGAGAGAAGGGGTGAGAGAATGAAGGGTGAGGGAAGACATTGTCCTGATAGACCTGCGGGAGAGGAGAGAGAAGGGGTGAGAGAATGAAGGGTGAGAGAAGACATTGTCCAGATAGACCTGCGGGAGAGGAGAGAGAAGGGGAGAGAATGAAGGGTGAGAGAAGACATTGTCCTGATAGACCTGCAGGAGAGGAGGGAGAAGGGGAGAGAGAATGAAGGGTGAGAGAAGACATTGTCCTGATAGACCTGCAGGAGAGGAGAGAGAAGGGGTGAGAGAATGAAGGGTGAGAGAAGACATTGTCCTGATAGACCTGCGGGAGAGGGGAGAGGAGGGGTGAGAGAATGAAGGGTGAGAGAAGACATTGTCCTCATAGACCTGCAGGAAAGGAGAGAGAAGGCGTGAGAGAATGAAGGGTGAGAGAAGACATTGTCCTCATAGACCTGTGGGAGAGGAGAGAGAAGGGGTGAGAGAATGAAGGGTGAGAGAAGACATTGTCCTGATAGACCTGCGGGAGAGGTGAGAGGAGGGGAGAGAGAATGAAGGGTGAGGGAAGACATTGTCCTGATAGACTTGCGGGAGAGGGGAGAGGAGGGGTGAGAGAATGAAGGGTGAGAGAAGACATTGTCCTCATAGACCTGCAGGAAAGGAGAGAGAAGGCGTGAGAGAATGAAGGGTGAGAGAAGACATTGTCCTCATAGACCTGTGGGAGAGGAGAGAGAAGGGGTGAGAGAATGAAGGGTGAGAGAAGACATTGTCCTGATAGACCTGCGGGAGAGGAGGGAGAAGGGGAGAGAGAATGAAGGGTGAGAGAAGACATTGTCCTGATAGACCTGCGGGAGAGGAGAGAGGAGGGGTGAGAGAATGAAGGGTGAGAGAAGACATTCTCCTGATAGACCTGCGGGAGAGGGGAGAGGAGGGGTGAGAGAATGAAGGGTGAGAGAAGACATTGTCCTCATAGACCTGCAGGAAAGGAGAGAGAAGGCGTGAGAGAATGAAGGGTGAGAGAAGACATTGTCCTCATAGACCTGTGGGAGAGGAGAGAGAAGGGGTGAGAGAATGAAGGGTGAGAGAAGACATTCTCCTGATAGACCTGCGGGAGAGGTGAGAGGAGGGGTGAGAGAATGAAGGGTGAGAGAAGACATTGTCCTGATAGACCTGCAGGAGAGGAGGGAGAAGGGGAGAGAGAATGAAGGGTGAGAGAAGACATTGTCCTGATAGACCTGCGGGAGAGGAGAGAGGAGGGGTGAGAGAATGAAGGGTGAGAGAAGACATTCTCCTGATAGACCTGCGGGAGAGGGGAGAGGAGGGGTGAGAGAATGAAGGGTGAGAGAAGACATTGTCCTCATAGACCTGCAGGAAAGGAGAGAGAAGGCGTGAGAGAATGAAGGGTGAGAGAAGACATTGTCCTCATAGACCTGTGGGAGAGGAGAGAGAAGGGGTGAGAGAATGAAGGGTGAGAGAAGACATTGTCCTGATAGACCTGCGGGAGAGGTGAGAGGAGGGGAGAGAGAATGAAGGGTGAGGGAAGACATTGTCCTGATAGACTTGCGGGAGAGGGGAGAGGAGGGGTGAGAGAATGAAGGGTGAGAGAAGACATTGTCCTCATAGACCTGCAGGAAAGGAGAGAGAAGGCGTGAGAGAATGAAGGGTGAGAGAAGACATTGTCCTCATAGACCTGTGGGAGAGGAGAGAGAAGGGGTGAGAGAATGAAGGGTGAGAGAAGACATTGTCCTGATAGACCTGCGGGAGAGGTGAGAGGAGGGGTGAGAGAATGAAGGGTGAGAGAAGACATTGTCCTGATAGACCTGTGGGAGAGGAGAGAGAAGGGGTGAGAGAATGAAGGGTGAGAGAAGACATTGTCCTGATAGACCTGCGGGAGAGGTGAGAGGAGGGGTGAGAGAATGAAGGGTGAGAGAAGACATTGTCCTGATAGACCTGCGGGAGAGGAGAGAGAAGGGGTGAGAGAATGAAGGGTGAGAGAAGACATTGTCCTGATAGACCTGCAGGAGAGGAGAGAGAAGGGGAGAGAGAATGAAGGGTGAGAGAAGACATTGTCCTGATAGACCTGCGGGAGAGCAAAGAGAAGGGGTGAGAGAATGAAGGGTGAGAGAAGACATTGTCCTGATAGACCTGCGGGAGAGGAGAGAGAAGGGGTGAGAGAATGAAGGGTGAGAGAAGACATTGTCCTGATAGACCTGCAGGAGAGGAGAGAGGAGGGGTGAGAGAATGAAGGGTGAGAGAAGACATTGTCCTGATAGACCTGCAGGAGAGGAGAGAGAAGGGGAGAGAGAATGAAGGGTGAGAGAAGACATTGTCCTGATAGACCTGCAGGAGAGGAGAGAGAAGGGGAGAGAGAATGAAGGGTGAGAGAGAAGACATTGTCCTGATAGACCTGCAGGAGAGGAGAGAGGAGGGGTGAGAGAATGAAGGGTGAGAGAAGACATTGTCCTGATAGACCTGCAGGAGAGGAGAGAGGAGGGGTGAGAGAATGAAGGGTGAGAGAAGACATTGTCCTGATAGACCTGCGGGAGAGGAGAGAGAAGGGGTGAGAGAATGAAGGGTGAGAGAAGACATTGTCCTGATAGACCTGCGGGAGAGGGGAGAGGAGGGGTGAGAGAATGAAGGGTGAGAGAAGACATTGTCCTGATAGACCTGCGGGAGAGGAGAGAGGAGGGGTGAGAGAATGAAGGGTGAGAGAAGACATTGTCCTGATAGACCTGCGGGAGAGGAGAGAGAAGGGGTGAGAGAATGAAGGGTGAGAGAAGACATTGTCCTGATAGACCTGCGGGAGAGGAGAGAGAAGGGGTGAGAGAATGAAGGGTGAGAGAAGACATTGTCCTGATAGACCTGCAGGAGAGGAGAGAGAAGGGGAGAGAGAATGAAGGGTGAGAGAAGACATTGTCCTGATAGACCTGCAGGAGAGGAGAGAGGAGGGGTGAGAGAATGAAGGGTGAGAGAAGACATTGTCCTGATAGACCTGCAGGAGAGGAGAGAGGAGGGGTGAGAGAATGAAGGGTGAGAGAAGACATTGTCCTGATAGACCTGCAGGAGAGGAGAGAGAAGGGGTGAGAGAATGAAGGGTGAGAGAAGACATTGTCCTGATAGACCTGCGGGGGAGGAGAGAGGAGGGGTGAGAGAATGAAGGGTGAGAGAAGACATTGTCCTGATAGACCTGCAGGAGAGGAGAGAGAAGGGGTGAGAGAATGAAGGGTGAGAGAAGACATTGTCCTGATAGACCTGCAGGAGAGGAGAGAGAAGGGGTGAGAGAATGAAGGGTGAGAGAAGACATTGTCCTGATAGACCTGCAGGAGAGGAGAGAGAAGGGGTGAGAGAATGAAGGGTGAGAGAAGACATTGTCCTGATAGACCTGCAGGAGAGGAGAGAGGAGGGGTGAGAGAATGAAGGGTGAGAGAAGACATTGTCCTGATAGACCTGCAGGAGAGGAGAGAGAAGGGGTGAGAGAATGAAGGGTGAGAGAAGACATTGTCCTGATAGACCTGCAGGAGAGGAGAGAGGAGGGGTGAGAGAATGAAGGGTGAGAGAAGACATTGTCCTGATAGACCTGCAGGAGAGGAGAGAGGAGGGGTGAGAGAATGAAGGGTGAGAGAAGACATTGTCCTGATAGACCTGCAGGAGAGGAGAGAGAAGGGGTGAGAGAATGAAGGGTGAGAGAAGACATTGTCCTGATAGACCTGCAGGAGAGGAGAGAGGAGGGGTGAGAGAATGAAGGGTGAGAGAAGACATTGTCCTGATAGACCTGCAGGAGAGGAGAGAGAAGGGGAGAGAGAATGAAGGGTGAGAGAAGACATTGTCCTCATAGACCTGCAGGAGAGGAGAGAGGAGGGGTGAGAGAATGAAGGGTGAGAGAAGACATTGTCCTGATAGACCTGCAGGAGAGGAGAGAGAAGGGGTGAGAGAATGAAGGGTGAGAGAAGACATTGTCCTGATAGACCTGCGGGAGAGGGGAGAGGAGGGGTGAGAGAATGAAGGGTGAGAGAAGACATTGTCCTGATAGACCTGCAGGAGAGGAGAGAGGAGGGGTGAGAGAATGAAGGGTGAGAGAAGACATTGTCCTGATAGACCTGCAGGAGAGGAGAGAGGAGGGGTGAGAGAATGAAGGGTGAGAGAAGACATTGTCCTGATAGACCTGCAGGAGAGGAGAGAGGAGGGGAGAGAGAATGAAGGGTGAGAGAAGACATTGTCCTGATAGACCTGCGGGAGAGGGGAGAGGAGGGGTGAGAGAATGAAGGGTGAGAGAAGACATTGTCCTGATAGACCTGCAGGAGAGGAGAGAGGAGGGGTGAGAGAATGAAGGGTGAGAGAAGACATTGTCCTGATAGACCTGCAGGAGAGGAGAGAGGAGGGGTGAGAGAATGAAGGGTGAGAGAAGACATTGTCCTGATAGACCTGCAGGAGAGGAGAGAGAAGGGGAGAGAGAATGAAGGGTGAGAGAAGACATTGTCCTGATAGACCTGCGGGAGAGGGGAGAGGAGGGGTGAGAGAATGAAGGGTGAGAGAAGACATTGTCCTGATAGACCTGTGGGAGAGGAGAGAGAAGGGGAGAGAGAATGAAGGGTGAGAGAAGACATTGTCCTGATAGACCTGCGGGAGAGGGGAGAGGAGGGGTGAGAGAATGAAGCATGAGAGAAGACATTGTCCTGATAGACCTGCGGGAGATCGGAGAGGAGGGGTGAGAGAATGAAGGGTGAGAGAAGACATTGTCCTGATAGACCTGTGGGAGAGGAGAGAGGAGGGGTGAGAGAATGAAGGATGAGGGAAGACATTGTCCTCATAGACCTGTGGGAGAGGAGAGAGAAGGGGTGAGAGAATTCAGGGTGAGAGAAGACATTGTCCTGATAGACCTGCGGGAGAGGGGAGAGGAGGGGTGAGAGAATGAAGGGTGAGAGAAGACATTGTCCTGATAGACCTGCAGGAGAGGAGAGAGGAGGGGTGAGAGAATGAAGGGTGAGAGAAGACATTGTCCTGATAGACCTGCAGGAGAGGAGAGAGAAGGGGTGAGAGAATGAAGGGTGAGAGAAGACATTGTCCTGATAGACCTGCGGGAGAGGGGAGAGGAGGGGTGAGAGAATGAAGGGTGAGAGAAGACATTGTCCTGATAGACCTGTGGGAGAGGAGAGAGGAGGGGAGAGAATGAAGGGTGAGAGAAGACATTGTCCTGATAGACCTGCGGGAGAGGAGAGAGGAGGGGTGAGAGAATGAAGGGTGAGAGAAGACATTGTCCTGATAGACCTGCAGGAGAGGAGAGAGGAGGGGTGAGAGAATGAAGGGTGAGAGAAGACATTGTCCTGATAGACCTGCAGGAGAGGAGATAGAAGGGGAGAGAGAATGAAGGGTGAGAGAAGACATTGTCCTGATAGACCTGCAGGAGAGGAGAGAGAAGGGGAGAGAGAATGAAGGGTGAGAGAAGACATTGTCCTGATAGACCTGCGGGAGAGGAGAGAGGAGGGGTGAGAGAATGAAGGGTGAGAGAAGACATTGTCCTGATAGACCTGTGGGAGAGGAGAGAGAAGGGGAGAGAATGAAGGGTGAGAGAAGACATTGTCCTGATAGACCTGCGGGAGAGGAGAGAGAAGGGGAGAGAATGAAGGGTGAGAGAAGACATTGTCCTGATAGACCTGTGGGAGAGGAGAGAGGAGGGTGAGAGAATGAAGGGTGAGAGAAGACATTGTCCTGATAGACCTGCGGGAGAGGAGAGAGAAGGAGAGAGAATGAAGGGTGAGAGAAGACATTGTCCTCATAGACCTGCGGGAGAGGAGAGAGGAGGGGTGAGAGAATGAAGGATGAGAGAAGACATTGTCCTGATAGACCTGCGGGAGAGGAGAGAGAAGGGGTGAGAGAATGAAGGGTGAGAGAAGACATTGTCCTGATAGACCTGCAGGAGAGGAGAGAGAAGGAGAGAGAATGAAGGGTGAGAGAAGACATTGTCCTGATAGACCTGTGGGAGAGGAGAGAGAAGGGGTGAGAGAATGAAGGGTGAGGGAAGACATTGTCCTGATAGACCTGTGGGAGAGGAGAGAGAAGGGGAGAGAGAATGAAGGGTGAGAGAAGACATTGTCCTGATAGACCTGCGGGAGAGGGGAGAGAAGGGGTGAGAGAATGAAGGGTTAGAGAAGACATTGTCCTGATAGACCTGCAGGAGAGGGGAGAGAAGGGGTGAGAGAATGAAGGGTGAGAGAAGACATTGTCCTGATAGACCTGCGGGAGAGGAGAGAGGAGGGGTGAGAGAATGAAGGGTGAGAGAAGACATTGTCCTGATAGACCTGCAGGAGAGGAGAGAGAAGGGGAGAGAGAATGAAGGGTGAGAGAAGACATTGTCCTGATAGACCTGCGGGAGAGGAGAGAGGAGGGGTGAGAGAATGAAGGGTGAGAGAAGACATTGTCCTGATAGACCTGCGGGAGAGGAGAGAGGAGGGGTGAGAGAATGAAGGATGAGAGAAGACATTGTCCTGATAGACCTGCGGGAGAGGAGAGAGAAGGGGTGAGAGAATGAAGGGTGAGAGAAGACATTGTCCTGATAGACCTGCAGGAGAGGAGAGAGGAGGGGTGAGAGAATGAAGGGTGAGAGAAGACATTGTCCTGATAGACCTGCAGGAGAGGAGAGAGAAGGGGTGAGAGAATGAAGGGTGAGAGAAGACATTGTCCTGATAGACCTGCGGGAGAGGAGAGAGAAGGGGTGAGAGAATGAAGGGTGAGAGAAGACATTGTCCTGATAGACCTGCGGGAGAGGGGAGAGAAGGAGAGAGAATGAAGGGTGAGAGAAGACATTGTCCTGATAGACCTGCAGGAGAGGAGAGAGAAGGGGAGAGAGAATGAAGGGTGAGAGAAGACATTGTCCTGATAGACCTGCGGGAGAGGGGAAAGGAGGGGTGAGAGAATGAAGGGTGAGAGAAGACATTGTCCTGATAGACCTGCGGGAGAGGAGAGAGGAGGGGTGAGAGAATGAAGGGTGAGAGAAGACATTGTCCTGATAGACCTGCAGGAGAGGAGAGAGAAGGGGAGAGAGAATGAAGGGTGAGAGAAGACATTGTCCTGATAGACCTGCGGGAGAGGAGAGAGAAGGGGTGAGAGAATGAAGGGTGAGAGAAGACATTGTCCTGATAGACCTGCGGGAGAGGAGAGAGAAGGGGTGAGAGAATGAAGGGTGAGAGAAGACATTGTCCTGATAGACCTGCGGGAGAGGGGAAAGGAGGGGTGAGAGAATGAAGGGTGAGAGAAGACATTGTCCTGATAGACCTGCGGGAGAGGAGAGAGGAGGGGTGAGAGAATGAAGGGTGAGAGAAGACATTGTCCTGATAGACCTGCAGGAGAGGAGAGAGAAGGAGAGAGAATGAAGGGTGAGAGAAGACATTGTCCTCATAGACCTGCGGGAGAGGAGAGAGGAGGGGTGAGAGAATGAAGGGTGAGAGAAGACATTGTCCTGATAGACCTGCGGGAGAGGAGAGAGAAGGGGTGAGAGAATGAAGGGTGAGAGAAGACATTGTCCTGATAGACCTGCGGGAGAGGGGAAAGGAGGGGTGAGAGAATGAAGGGTGAGAGAAGACATTGTCCTGATAGACCTGCGGGAGAGGAGAGAGGAGGGGTGAGAGAATGAAGGGTGAGAGAAGACATTGTCCTGATAGACCTGCAGGAGAGGAGAGAGAAGGAGAGAGAATGAAGGGTGAGAGAAGACATTGTCCTCATAGACCTGCGGGAGAGGAGAGAGGAGGGGTGAGAGAATGAAGGGTGAGAGAAGACATTGTCCTGATAGACCTGCGGGAGAGGAGAGAGAAGGGGTGAGAGAATGAAGGGTGAGAGAAGACATTGTCCTGATAGACCTGCAGGAGAGGAGAGAGGAGGGGTGAGAGAATGAAGGGTGAGAGAAGACATTGTCCTGATAGACCTGCGGGGGAGGAGAGAGGAGGGGTGAGAGAATGAAGGGTGAGAGAAGACATTGTCCTGATAGACCTGCAGGAGAGGAGAGAGAAGGAGAGAGAATGAAGGGTGAGAGAAGACATTGTCCTCATAGACCTGCGGGAGAGGAGAGAGGAGGGGTGAGAGAATGAAGGATGAGAGAAGACATTGTCCTGATAGACCTGCGGGAGAGGAGAGAGAAGGGGTGAGAGAATGAAGGGTGAGAGAAGACATTGTCCTGATAGACCTGCAGGAGAGGAGAGAGGAGGGGTGAGAGAATGAAGGGTGAGAGAAGACATTGTCCTGATAGACCTGCAGGAGAGGAGAGAGAAGGGGTGAGAGAATGAAGGGTGAGAGAAGACATTGTCCTGATAGACCTGTGGGAGAGGAGAGAGAAGGGGTGAGAGAATGAAGCATGAGAGAAGACATTGTCCTGATAGACCTGTGGGAGAGGAGAGAGAAGGGGTGAGAGAATGAAGGGTGAGAGAAGACATTGTCCTGATAGACCTGTGGGAGAGGAGAGAGGAGGGGAGAGAATGAAGGATGAGAGAAGACATTGTCCTGATAGACCTGCAGGAGAGGAGAGAGGAGGGGTGAGAGAATGAAGGGTGAGAGAAGACATTGTCCTGATAGACCTGCAGGAGAGGAGAGAGAAGGAGAGAGAATGAAGGGTGAGAGAAGACATTGTCCTCATAGACCTGCGAGAGAGGGGAGAGGAGGGGTGAGAGAATGAAGGGTGAGAGAAGACATTGTCCTGATAGACCTGCGAGAGAGGAGAGAGGAGGGGTGAGAGAATGAAGGGTGAGAGAAGACATTGTCCTGATAGACCTGCAGGAGAGGAGAGAGAAGGAGAGAGAATGAAGGGTGAGAGAAGACATTGTCCTCATAGACCTGCGAGAGAGGGGAGAGGAGGGGTGAGAGAATGAAGGGTGAGAGAAGACATTGTCCTGATAGACCTGCAGGAGAGGAGAGAGGAGGGGTGAGAGAATGAAGGGTGAGAGAAGACATTGTCCTGATAGACCTGCGAGAGAGGGGAGAGGAGGGGTGAGAGAATGAAGGGTGAGAGAAGACATTGTCCTGATAGACCTGCGGGAGAGGAGAGAGAAGGGGTGAGAGAATGAAGGGTGAGAGAAGACATTGTCCTGATAGACCTGCAGGAGAGGAGAGAGGAGGGGTGAGAGAATGAAGGGTGAGAGAAGACATTGTCCTGATAGACCTGCGGGAGAGGTGAGAGGAGGGGTGAGAGAATGAAGGGTGAGAGAAAACATTGTCCTGATAGACCTGCAGGAGAGGAGAGAGAAGGGGTGAGAGAATGAAGCATGAGAGAAGACATTGTCCTGATAGACCAGCGAGAGAGGAGAGGAGGGGTGAGAGAATGAAGGATGAGAGAAGACATTGTCCTGATAGACCTGCGGGAGAGGAGAGAGGAGGGGGGAGAGAATGAAGGGTGAGAGAAGACATTGTCCTGATAGACCTGCGGGAGAGGGGAGAGAAGGGGTGAGAGAATGAAGGGTGAGAGAAGACATTGTCCTGATAGACCTGCGGGAGAGGAGAGAGAAGGGGTGAGAGAATGAAGGGTGAGAGAAAACATTGTCCTGATAGACCAGCGAGAGAGGAGAGGAGGGGTGAGAGAATGAAGGATGAGAGAAGACATTGTCCTGATAGACCTGCGGGAGAGGAGAGAGGAGGGGGGAGAGAATGAAGGGTGAGAGAAGACATTGTCCTGATAGACCTGCGGGAGAGGAGAGAGGAGGGGGGAGAGAATGAAGGGTGAGAGAAGACATTGTCCTGATAGACCTGCGGGAGAGGGGAGAGGAGGGGTGAGAGAATGAAGGGTGAGAGAAGACATTGTCCTGATAGACCTGCGGGAGAGGAGAGAGAAGGGGAGAGAATGAAGGGTGAGAGAAGACATTGTCCTGATAGACCTGCAGGAGAGGAGGGAGAAGGGGTGAGAGAATGAAGGGTGAGAGAAGACATTGTCCTGATAGACCTGCGGGAGAGGAGAGAGAAGGGGAGAGAATGAAGGGTGAGAGAAGACATTGTCCTGATAGACCTGCGGGAGAGGGGAGAGGAGGGGTGAGAGAATGAAGGGTGAGAGAAGACATTGTCCTGATAGACCTGCAGGAGAGGAGAGAGGAGGGGTGAGAGAATGAAGGGTGAGAGAAGACATTGTCCTGATAGACCTGTGGGAGAGGAGAGAGGAGGGGAGAGAATGAAGGGTGAGAGAAGACATTGTCCTGATAGACCTGTGGGAGAGGAGAGAGAAGGGGAGAGAATGAAGGATGAGAGAAGACATTGTCCTGATAGACCTGTGGGAGAGGAGAGAGGAGGGGAGAGAATGAAGGGTGAGAGAAGACATTGTCCTGATAGACCTGTGGGAGAGGAGAGAGAAGGGGAGAGAATGAAGGATGAGAGAAGACATTGTCCTGATAGACCTGCGGGAGAGGAGAGAGAAGGGGAGAGAATGAAGGGTGAGAGAAGACATTGTCCTGATAGACCTGCAGGAGAGGAGAGAGGAGGGGAGAGAATGAAGGGTGAGAGAAGACATTGTCCTGATAGACCTGCGGGAGAGGAGAGAGAAGGGGTGAGAGAATGAAGGGTGAGAGAAGACATTGTCCTGATAGACCTGCGGGAGAGGAGAGAGAAGGGGAGAGAATGAAGGGTGAGAGAAGACATTGTCCTGATAGACCTGCGGGAGAGGAGAGAGAAGGGGAGAGAATGAAGGGTGAGAGAAGACATTGTCCTGATAGACCTGCGGGAGAGGAGAGAGAAGGGGTGAGAGAATGAAGGGTGAGGGAAGACATTGTCCTGATAGACCTGCGGGAGAGGAGAGAGAAGGGGAGAGAATGAAGGGTGAGAGAAGACATTGTCCTGATAGACCTGCGGGAGAGGAGAGAGGAGGGGAGAGAATGAAGGGTGAGAGAAGGGCATGAAGATTGCACCTAATACATGCCTGTTAATCCTGCTTTTTTAAAAGTATTGCTCAGCTCCGGTATCCTGGACAATACAGCCATTTCACAGGGTTTCTAGGAGACACTGACAGATTGGTGTGTCACAGTTTGCTACCAGTCAGTGAAGTAGTGCAGGTGATAATGAGTAAGAAAAGGACCTGCTTTGTGGAGTCCTCTCTTTACTATTCTGGCACCTTGTCCTCCAATCACATGTCCTGGCACCTTCAGTCAGCGGAAAGAGGGTGGGGCATGTACAAGCCACTCCTCCTTCCTTCCCATAATGCTGATTACTGAGGAGGGGACAGACAGGAAGACAAGACTGATACAGCTGCTGAGAAGAGACTCAGGAGCAGCAGGTGCCTTCCTTGAGAGGTGAGTGTGTTTTCTCTCTACAGAGATCCGGGTTAAAATGCAACTTAAAAAAATCAATGAATAATAATAATGATAATAATGATAATATCACCTCATCAGCGAAGAGCAGGAGTTTCTCCTGGGCAGCAAGTCGGATGATCTCCTCCATGCTGTCTCTGCTCAGTACGTGTCCTGTGAGTACAGGGAAGACATATATAACAATATAACATACACAATCATCTGAGGCCTTGCTCCGCCTCCACCCACAACTGATACTACAGACAGAGGCGGAGTCTCGCTAGCACTGAATCCCCCGCATGCAAGATATATGTATACTCAGACAGAGGGAGGTACCCTTGTAATGTCCTCAGCAGCAGCGCCGGATCCTCCACAAGGAAACCCAGGCAGGTGCCTAGGGCCCGTAGAAACACCAGAGGCCTAGCTGATGATAGCCCCACCTACCAAGAAAGGCAGGTGGCCATCGGCAGTAGAACCAAGGTTGCTATCTTGCTTTGGGCCTCATTTCACCTTAATCCATCACCTCTCAGTAGGGGTGTGGACCTGGTGATCCCTGCACTGTAGGCTGTGCTGTGGGGGCGTGTCCTCACTATAGTAGCACACAGAGGTACACTGCAGTATGCAGCCCCTCCTTTCCTCCATCTCTTCACTGACGGACCCAGTGATCCCTGCACTGTAGGCTGTGCTGTGGGGGCGTGTCCTCACTATAGTAGCACACAGAGGTACACTGCAGCATACAGCCCCTCCTCTCCTCCATCTCTTCACTGACGGATCTGGTGATCCCGCCACTGAGGTCTGTGCTGTGGGGGTGTGTCCTCCCTATAGTAGCATACAGCCCCTCCTCTCCTCCATCTCTTCACTGACGGACCCAGTGATCCCTTCACTGAAGGCTGTGCTGTGGGGGCGTGTCCTCCCTATAGTAGCACACAGAGGTACACTGCAGCATGCAGCCCCTCCTCTCCTCCATCTCTTCAGTGACGGACCCAGTGATCCCTCCACTATAGGCTGTGCTGTGGGGGGCGTGTCCTCACTATAGTAGCACACAGAGGTACACTGCAGCATGCAGCCCCTCCTCTCCTCCATCTCTTCACTGACGGACCCAGTGATCCCTCCACTATAGGCTGTGCTGTGGGGGCGTGTCCTCACTATAGTAGCACACAGAGGTACACTGCAGCATACAGCCCCTCCTCTCCTCCATCTCTTCACTGACGGACCCAGTGATCCCTCCACTATAGGCTGTGCTGTGGGGGGCGTTTCCTCTCTATAGTAGCACACAGAGGTACACTGCAGCATGCAGCCCCTCCTCTCCTCCATCTCTTCACTGACGGACCCAGTGATCCCTCCACTATAGGCTGTGCTGTGGGGGCGTGTCCTCACCACAGTAGCACACAGAGGTACACTGCAGTATGCACCCTCTCTTCTTCACTGGCTTCTCTCCTGCACAAATAACCCTCCCCAGAGTTTGGAGCTGCAGCGTTACACCAATATCAGCAGAATATAAGCATTGCTGAGCATGTCGTGTGAAATAAAGCCCTCCTTACAAGGCGGATGTGTAAACACACTCAGATGAGATCAGGGACATTTCTCATGCAGAAGGAGTTATTGAAGGAGCAGCGAGAGTTATGGCCCATTCACACTAGGGATCACAAAACGCGAGCAATTAGGGCTAACGTTTTGTAGCTGCGATTTTTTCGCAGTTAACCTGTATTTTTTGCTGTACATTTTCACAATTTTTGAGCGATCACGATTAGTGCTTTTTTAACATTGCAATCGCGATCGCTAAAAAAAAAAATCACAAAAAAAGCAATGCATGCATCGTGTTTGCTTTCACCGCAAATCGCCAGCAATCGCGGCAGTGAGATCACTTCCATATACTTTTCATTACACTAGCACTTTTAAAAACGCTAGCGATCGCGGGCAATTCGACTATTAGCGGTAAATGGCCACGCCCACTAATCGCCCCAGTGTGAATGAGACAACAAATAATGAACAGCTGGAAGATGAACACATAAATATAAACTATTACATTTCACCCCAAGCTCACTGATCACTAAACAGCACCCTCTCTGTGTCGGAGTCACACTTTAAGAACGGTACAGCAGAAGCTACAATCAGATCTGTATTAGTTCACACTACAAGTTACTCCGAACACTAGGGGGCGATCTCCAGCTCAAACCTGGATGCAGAAAAATGGGGACTCAGTCCCAGATTTCCATCATCCGGTACCTGGTAAATCAGTGATAGAGAAGATCTGTTGTGTGATAATAGGGTACCTGTGGGGTTCCCGGGGTTGATAACACACAGCACCCTGGGGTCACAGTGTTTCCTGGCAGCATAGAGGGATTCCCGAATATTGTCCACATTCACCGCCCAGCCATGCTCCTCGTCCAGCAGATATTCCACCTTCACAGCCTCGTTCAGCCTTATGGTGTCCGCATAGAGAGGGTGATACGGCACAGAAACCATGATCCCCGTCCTCAGTGTACCCTCATTGTTCACCGCCATCGCTAATACTGCCTGCGGGGGAGGAGACAGATATGTGACATTACATCTACACACAGCTCCGCGGGGGAGGAGTCAGATATGTGACATTACATCTACACACAGCTCTGTGGGGGAGGAGACAGATATGTGACATCACAGCTACACACAGCTCCGCAGGGGAGGAGACAGATATGTGACATTACATCTACACACAGCTCCGCGGGGGAGGAGACAGATATGTAACATTACAGCTACACACAGATCTGCGGGGGAGGAGTCAGATATGTGACATCACATTTATACACAGCTCCGCAGGAGAGAAGACAGATATGTGACACCACATCTACACACAGCTAAGAGGGGGAGGAGACAGATATGTGACATCACAGCTACACACAGCTCTGTCGGGGAGGATACAGATATGTGACATCACATCTACACACAGCTCTGTGGGGGAGGAGACAGATATGTGACATCACATCTACACACAGCTCTGCGGGGGAGGGGACATATATGTGACATCACATCTACACACAGCTCCGCGGGGGAGGAGACAGATATGTGACATCACATCTACACACAGCTCCGCGGGGGAGGAGACAGATATGTGACATCACATCTACACACAGCTCCGTGGAGGAGGAGACAGACATGTGACATCACATTTACACACAGCTCTGCGGGGGA
Organism: Hyperolius riggenbachi; assembly: GCF_040937935.1. Taxonomy (NCBI): domain Eukaryota; kingdom Metazoa; phylum Chordata; class Amphibia; order Anura; family Hyperoliidae; genus Hyperolius; species Hyperolius riggenbachi. The sequence continues at coordinate 447,588,484 of NC_090650.1, read as the reverse complement.
GGAGACAAATATGTGACATCACATCTACACACAGCTCTGCAGGGAGGACACAGATATGTGACATCACATCTACACACAGCTCCGCGGGGGAGGGGACAGATATGTGACATCACATCTACACACAGCTCTGCGGGGCAGGAGACAGATATGTGACATCACATCTACACACAGCTCTGTGGAGGAGGAGACACATATGTGACATCACATCTACACAGCTCTGCGGGGGAAGAGAAAGATATGTGACATCACATCTACAAATAGCTCTGCAGGGGAGGAGACACATATGTGACATCACATCTACACAGCTCTGCGGGGGAAGAGACAGATATGTGACATCACATCTACAAATAGCTCTGCAGGGAAGGAGACAGATATGTGACATCACATCTACAAACACAGCCCTGTGGGAAGGTGACAGATATGTGACATCACATCTACACACAGCTTTGTGGGGAGGAGACATATATGTGACATCACATCTACACACAGCTCTGCGGGGAGGAGACAGGAATGTGACATCACATCTACACACAGCTCTGTGGCCACGGAGCCACGTGCAAAATGCAAAGTGCCACGTGCAAACACGTGCAAAGTGCCACGTGCAAAGTGCCATGTGCAAAGTGCCAAGTGCTACGTGCAAACACGTGCAAAGTGCCACGTGCAAACAGGTGCAAAGTGCCATGTGCAAACAGGTGCAAAGTGCCATGTGCAAACATGCGCAAAGTGAAAAGTGCCATGTGCAAACACGTGCAAAGTGCCATGTGCAAACAGGTGCAAAGTGCAAAGTGCCATGTACAAACATGTGCACTTGCAAAGTGCCATGTGCAAAGTGCCAAGTGCATAGTGTCACGTGCAAACACGTGCAAAGTGCCACATGCAAAGTGCCAAGTGCACAGTGCCACGTGCAAATACATGCAAAGTGCAAAGTGTCACATGCAAACACATGGAAAGTGCCACGTGCAAAGTGCTACATGCAAAGTGCCACGTGCAAACATGTGCAGAGTGCCATGTGCAAAGTGCAAAGTGTCACGTGCAAACAGGTGCAAAGTGCAAAGTGCCATGTGCAAACACGTGCAAAGTGCCATGTGCAAAGTGCCACGTGCAAAGTGCCACGTGCAAAGTGCAAAAACGTGCAAAGTGTCACGTGCAAAGTGCCACATGCAAAGTGGCACGTGGCAAATTGCACGTGTTTGCACGTGGCACTTTCCACTTTGCACATTTTTGCACATGGTACTTTGCACGTGTTTGGACATGGCACTTTGCACTTTGCACATGGCACTTTGCACTTTGCACGTGTTTTCACTTTGCACATGGCACTTGGCACTTTGCATGTGGAACGTTACATTTTGCACATGTTTGCACGTGGAACTTTGCACTTTGCACGTGTTTTCACTTTGCACGTGGAACTTTGCACTTTGCACGTGGAACTTTGCACTTTGCACGTGGCACTTTGCATTTTGCACGTGTTTGCACATGGCATTTTGCACTTTGCACGTGGCACTTTGCACATGGCACGTGCAAACTGCCATGTGCAAAGTGCCAAGTGCAAAGTGCCATATGCAAAGTGCAAAAACGTGCAAATGCAAAGTGCCACGTGCAAGGTGCAAAGTGCCACATGCAAAGTGGCACGTGGCACTTTGCACATGGCACTTTGCACATGTTTGCATGTGGCACTTTGCACGTGTTTGCACATGGTACTTTGCACCTTGCACGTGTTTGCACGTGGCACTTTGCACATGGCACTTTGCACGTGTTTTCACTTTGCACATGGCACTTTGCACTTTGCAAGTGTTTGCACGTGGCACTTTGCACATGGCACTGCACGAGTTTGCACTTTGCACGAGTTTGCACTTTGCACGTGGCACTTTGCACTTTGCACGTGGCACTTTGCACTTGGCACTTTGCAAGTGGAACGTTGCACTTTGCACATGTTTGCACGTGGAACGTTGCACTTTGCACGTGTTTTCACTTTGCACGTGGAACTTTACACTTTGCACGTGTTTGCACGTGGCACTTTGCACGTGGCACTTTGCATTTTGCACGTGTTTGCACATGGCATTTTGCACTTTGCACGTGGCACTTTGCACATGGCACTTTGCACTTTGCACGTGTTTGCACGTTTCACTTTGCACGTTTTTGCACTTTGCACGTGACACTTTGCACTTTGCACGTGTTTGCACATGGCACTTTGCACATGGCACTTTGCACGTGGCACTTTGCACGTGTTTGCACGTGGCACTTTGCACTTGGCACTTTGCACAGGGCACTTGGCACTTTGCACGTGTTTGCACGTGGAACTGTGCACTTTGCACGAGTTTTCACTTTGCACGTGGAACTTTGCACTTGCATGTGGCATTTTCCCCTGGCACTTTGCATGTGTTTGCACGTGGCACTTTGCACATGTTTGCATGTGGCACTTTGCACATGTTTGCACTTGGCACTTGGCACTTTGCACTTGGCACTTTGCACATGGCACTTTGCACGTGTTTGCACATGGCACTTTGCACGTGTTTGCACGTGGCACTTTGCACGTGCTTGCACGTGGAACTTTGCACTTTGCACGTGTTTGCACGTGGCACTTTGCACGTGTTTGCACTTTGCACGTGTTTTCACATGGCAGATATCTGCGGATATCCGGATAGCTATCCGGATTTGGGCCCAGCTATCTGGAATCCAAATCCGGTCGGATAGCCCCAAAAAGTTCACAATCTACTCCTACCATAGTCATAGTCTAATGTCCTACCATATTATTATATATTTATATAGCACTGATATCTCCTGCAGCACATTATAGAGTACATAGTCATGTCACTGACTGTCCTCAGAGGAGCTCACACTCTAATCCTACCATAGTCATAGTCTAATGTCCTACCATATTATTATTATGTATTTATATAGCACTGACATCTCCTGCAGCACATTACAGAGTACATAGTCATGTCACTGACTGTCCTCAGAGGAGCTCACACTCTAATCCTACCATAGTCATAGTCTAATGTCCTACCATATTATTATAATTATGTATTTATATAGCACTGACATCTTCTGCATCACATTACAGAGTACATAGTCATGTCACTGACTGTCCTCAGAGGATCTCACACTCTAATCCTACCATAGGCATAGTCTAATGTCCTACCATATTATTATTATGTATTTATATAGCACTGACATCTTCTGCAGCACATTACAGAGTACATAGTCATGTCACTGACTGTCCTCAGAGGAGCTCACAGTCTAATCCTGACATCTTCTGCAGCACATTACAGTCACTGACTGTCCTCAGAGGAGCTCACAATCTAATCCTACCATAGTCATAGTCTAATGTCCTACCATATTATTATTATGTATTTATATAGCACTGACATCTTCTGCAGCACATTACAGAGTACATAGTCATGTCACTGACTGTCCTCAGAGGAGCTCACACTCTAATCCTACCATAGTCATAGTCTAATGTCCTACCATATTATTATTATGTATTTATATAGCACTGACATCTCCTGCAGCACATTACAGAGTACATAGTCATGTCACTGACTGTCCTCAGAGGAGCTCACACTCTAATCCTACCATAGGCATAGTCTAATGTCCTACCATATTATTATTATGTATTTATATAGCACTGATATCTTCTGCAGCACTGTACAGAGTACATAGTCATGTCACTGACTGTCCTCAGAGGAGCTCACACTCTAATCCTACCATAGTCATAGTCTAATGTCCTACCATATTATTATTATGTATTTATATAGCACTGACATCTTCTGCAGCACATTACAGAGTACATAGTCATGTCACTGACTGTCCTCAGAGGAGCTCACAGTCTAATCCTACCATAGTCATAGTCTAATGTCCTACCATATTATTATTATGTATTTATATAGCACTGACATCTCCTGCAGCACATTACAGAGTACATAGTCATGTCACTCACTGTCCTCAGAGGAGCTCACAATATAATCCTACCATAGTCATAGTCTACTGTCCTACCATATTATTATTATGTATTTATATAGCACTGACATCTTCTGCAGCACATTACAGAGTACATAGTCATGTCACTGACTGTCCTCAGAGGAGCTCACACTCTAACCCCTACCATAGTCATAGCCTAATGTCCTACCATATTATTATTATGTATTTATATAGCACTGACATCTCCTGCAGCACTGTACAGAGTACATAGTCATGTCACTGACTGTCCTCAGAGGAGCTCACACTCTAATCCTACCATAGTCATAGTCTAATGTCCTATCCTACAATTATTATTATGTATTTATATAGCACTGACATCTTCTGCAGCGAGCACATTACAGAGTACATAGTCATGTCACTGACTGTCCTCAGAGGAGCTCACAATCTAATCCTACCATAGTCATAGTCTAATGTCCTACCATATTATTATTATGTATTTATATAGCACTGACATCTTCTGCAGCACATTACAGAGTACATAGTCATGTCACTGACTGTCCTCAGAGGAGCTCACACTCTAATCCTACCATAGTCATAGTCTAATGTCCTACCATATTATTATTATGTATTTATATAGCACTGACATCTCCTGCAGCACATTACAGAGTACATAGTCATGTCACTGACTGTCCTCAGAGGAGCTCACACTCTAATCCTACCATAGGCATAGTCTAATGTCCTACCATATTATTATTATGTATTTATATAGCACTGATATCTTCTGCAGCACTGTACAGAGTACATAGTCATGTCACTGACTGTCCTCAGAGGAGCTCACACTCTAATCCTACCATAGTCATAGTCTAATGTCCTATCCTACAATTATTATTATGTATTTATATAGCACTGACATCTTCTGCAGCGAGCACATTACAGAGTACATAGTCATGTCACTGACTGTCCTCAGAGGAGCTCACAATCTAATCCTACCATAGTCATAGTCTAATGTCCTACCATATTATTATTATTATTATGTATTTATATAGCACTGACTGACATCAATTGTGTGTAGCACCGCCCCCGACTGGGTGTAGCCTGTTTTGTAAGGCACCTAGGGCCATATATATATATATATATATATATATATATATATATATATATATATATATATATATATATATATATATATATATATATATATATATATATATATATATTACCTTTTTTATTAATAAAGTAGAGGGGACCTTATCCAAGATTTTGCTGGGCAGGCCCACTCTTTGAATGACACCGCTGCTAGGTTCATGTACATTTAGGGGTTGATTTACTAGAATTTCACCAAGTAACTCCTAATCCAAGGTTTACTGTATTTCCGGAGGCCAGCAGTGAGTTGTGCAGCCTCAGAACCTTAGTGCAGGGCAGGCAGGTCATCTGCAATGCCTCGGCACCCATATATACCACCTCCGAGAGGGCCGAGAGAAGAGTTATCAGGACCCCATCACACACTCACCAGAATGGCCTGCGTGGCCCCATCAGACACAAGGATATCCCGCGGGTTGCTGGGGATGCCACCGTCTCTCCGCTCAATAAACTTGGCCACCTTCTGGTTGACCTCGTAGTTGATATGAGTCATGTTGTAGCTGCCTGTGTATATATATAGAGAGAGAAGACAACACATAAACCTTCCTCTACCCACCAAGACTCCAGAGCTACACAGACGTCACAGTCTCTCTGGTCTCAAATGATTGTCTAAGGGCGAACAGAGGGACAAATCATACATGATACACAGACATGCTGCAGGGCTATTTTAATGATCCGCTCAGCTGGCTGCACAGGCAGCCAGCTGTTTGACCATTCCTTGTGTCTGAGGGATGCAGGTCTCTGGATAAGAGACCTGGCTTTGTCTTGCAAGTTCCAGACCTGCTCTGCTGCTGAGGGATTTGCATACATTGGTTATGCAAATCATCTAGCTGCTGGCAGTATAAAGGTTGGGATCACCCACAATCCTTTGCTGGTCATAAGGGTTTGTCCTGTGAAACACTCCTGGAGTGTCAGCCATGCTTATTGTTTAAAGATTAGCTTAGAGTAATTTCTGGGACTGCACTAGGCACCCTTGCTAGAGCAGTCAGGATTGTATTATTTGTATTGCCTGTTCTGTCTGTCTGTGGGGTGCTAACCAGAGCAGCGGTTGTTACTGGTAGGCCCTTCTGTTCATCTGTTTCTCTTGCTGTACTTGGATCACACTCGCTCTGGCGGAAAGAGCAGTGGATCCTGCTAAGCTTTCTTGCTATACTTGGATCGCACTTGCTCTGGCGGAAAGAGCAGTGGATCCAGCTCGCTCTGTTTCTATACTTGGATCACACTCGCTCTGGAGTAAAGAGCAGTGGATCCTGCTACGCTTTCTTGCTATACTTGGATCGCACTTGCTCTGGCGGAAAGAGCAGTGGATCTTGCTAGCTCTGTTGCCTTACTTGGATCGCACTCGTTCTGGCGGAAAGAGCAGTGGATCGTATCCCTCACTTATTCCTGTTTTCGTGTATCTGTCTTGTCTGCTACGAACGCTTGCTGCAGGCTCGGTGAGGTAACCGTTAAGCAAGCACTTGCGTCCTCTGTTTCGTGTTTGTCTGTCGGTGGTTAGTTAGGCGTGCTTGTCTCTGTTGTGCTTAACACGCGGAGACCACGCTGTAAACGCGTTCGCTGTTGCGAATGAGTGCGGTGTTCGCGTTTAGTTAGCGTTTGTTATTTTCCTTATCTTCTCATTGTATGATTTGCTGTGCCTTTGCTACTCTCGTGCTCTGCCTTGCTGT